>NW_026057587.1:3901699-3925064 GCF_023721935.1 Panthera uncia | reverse complement strand
ACCCAGGGGACCCGTTCCATCATCAGGGCTCACTCTCTGAGACCCACCCTGTGCCTGTAACCCAGGGGTCCCATTCCGTCATCAGGATGTGCTCGCTGAGACCCACTGTGTGCCGGCACTGTGCCAGGCGGGGAGGACGGCAGTGCGCGGGGCAGGACCGTGTCCTGGAGCAGCCGTGTTCCCGGTGGTCGGGAGCACTGGGGTCTCAGGGACTCCTACACTCTGCCTGTCACAGCAGAACGCACGTGGGCGCATCCTCCCGGGTGGGGAAGCCTCGGAGGACGCGGGTCGGGGAGGGAGTCTCGAGTTTGCTTCGAGCCCGGTTTGCCGTCACGGGTCCCGAGGCGGGTTCAGCGGCCGCCAGGGCCTTGGATGGGGCCGTGTGTCCTCGGGGTGGAATCGCTCAGGACTCCGGTCACGCGCCACGGAGTAACGCGGGGAGATAGCCCCTTCCGCGTCCCGCCACCGGGGGGCTGGCGGTCCCCGGGGGCAGAGCCCACATGGTGCAGATTTGGACCACACGTGTCGTGATCCGCGGGGGGAGGAGAAGCGTGGGCGGAGCCTGTTTCGGGAAGGGCGCCGCCCACGTGCCGCTCAGGCCCCGGAGAGTCCGCCAGGGGCTGGGCCGCCGCTTGCCCAGGAGCGGGCTTTCTCCGGAGGGCCGGCTCTGGGGCGGCGCCGGTGCCGGTGCCGGTGCCGGTGCCGGTGGTGTGCCGTTCACCTCCAGGCCCCCAGCTCCCGGGAGAGGCAGCTGTTCTCTGGCTCCACTCACTTGCCTGCCACGGACGTGCTTCCTGGGAAAGGCCAGTTATCAGAGAACCTTTGTATCAATGGCTTCCCTCATTTTCCAGGAAGCATGATGGGGCTGAGGGTGGAAATCCTGTCTCTCTCTTTTCTCCCTCTCCTTGTCCTGTTGGATCTGAAATCTAGCGATTTTTTGCAGATAATTGTAGAATACGAGCTGATGCAAATTTCTTTTAATTTATCTGAGTTGGAGAAATCGGTGGCTAAGGTGGAGGTCTCACATTAAATAGTTTAAAGAAGATTTTTTTGTTCTGTTCTTTGTTACACAAAAGTCACAAAGCAGCCGAGTTCCCACCCCGATGCTAATTAGCTTAATCTCCAGGCCCTGGTGTGTGTCTACTTTTTTTTCCTAAAAATGGAACAAAGTATTAAATAATTACTCAGTGAGAAGTGCATTGAGTGGCGGAGGAGGGGATATGTAATTCGTCTGTTCCCTGTGATGTCTGCTGCAAAGCAGAGCCTTCCTGGAACAGAGCTCATCTTCTGAGACGAAAGCTGATTTTTCCGCTTCTTTCCTCCCGCACGCTCCCCATGTGTATGGGGTTTAAGTTACCCATGGATAGGGCCTAGCCTCTGAGGGAAATACCTGGTCATTTAGGATTGTGGAAACATTGAGAAGTCCGTAAGAGCTGAGAGCCTAAACGTGAAATGGTGATGGATGAAACTTGGGGGAACTCTCCCCATCAGCGTCGGGGATTCATGAACCTAACTCATTAGGGTGTGTGCGTTGTCATGGTAACAGGTGGTAGGGACGACGTGCTAAGAAGTGCGGAGAAGATATTTTTATAAGTTAGGACTGTTGGTTGAACAGTGAGTGAGCGAAACCTAGTTCTTGCTGGTGGAGGAAAATGGTCTCATTGGTTTGTAAACATTAAGAAGCTGTGGGACCCTCCCTGGCTTATGGGGCTGCGGCCAGGGCTCCAGTCCTCACTGGGACAGGAGTGGAGCTTGCTGCCTCCTGCCAGGCAGTCCTGGTCAGGTCCCCCCCCCCGCCTGTTGCATTGAGGAGGGTACTTGTTGGGATCAGCACTGGGTGTTGTAAGTAGGTGATGAATCACTAAATTCTACTCCTGAAACCATCATTGCACTACATGCTAACTATCTTGGATTCAAATTAAATAAATAATAAATAAACAAGGAATTTGATAAAGTCTGGGGGTGTATGGAGATTTAAACATGGAAGGTGTAGAATTCAATATGTATGATGTACAGGAGATACACACAGAGAGTTAAATTTGTAGTTCTTTTTTTTTGTTGTTCTTTTTTATTTTTGAGAGAGAGAGACAGCAAGACAGAGCGTGAGCAAGGGAGGGGCAGAGAGAGAGGGAGGCACAGAATCCAAAGTGGGATCCAGGCTCCGAGCTGTCAGCACAGAGCCCGACGTGGGGCTCGAACCCACGAACTGTGAGATCATGACCTGAGCCAGAGTCAGACACTCAACCGACTGAGACCTCCCGGGCGCCCCCTGAACTTGTAGTTCTTAACGTCACAGGTGAATGGCCTACACCTGCTAAATGAAGCATAGAAACCAGATGTAACTAAATGTGCATAGTTGCTAATCACGGGGGAAAATCGCCAGGACTCCCCGGGCGGTGGCCCCACGCCAGGTGCCAGGACGGCGGCTCAGGGCTGGGCTGGGGGCAGCGCGTGCACGTTCCTGGGTGCCTCCTCCTCTGGTGGCTAGAGGCTGTCAGGCAAGAATTTTAATTCCTTCCGGCCTCAGTCTCCCCGTCTGGATATGGGACGACAGAACCTATCACAGGGCCCTGGGGGGTCAATGAGGCCATCCCAGGAAGCACGGCCAGCAGTGGAGGCAGATTCCCAGCAGGTGCCAACCAGCGGGACTCTTTCCAGGTCGCCTGCAGGAGAAAGCCTGTTGGTGTCAGTCAGGGCTCTCTCCCTAAGTGACAGACTCTCATGCAAATGGGCAAGAGTGAAGCAGAGAACGTGGGGCCTTGAATAAAGAAAGTTCCAGGGACTTACGTGCAGCTGGGTGGTCCAGGGGTCGCTGACGAGTGGGTCTCAGCTCTGCTCTCGGTGATCAGCAGGACTCCTCAGCTCCCCGTGGGGAACTTCCGTCCCCTCACAGGGAAGCCGGGAGACGGCAAGGACAGAGGACGAGGCCACCCGGGAGAGTGGTTTGCCCAAGCCAGGGACAGAGAGCTCTCCTCCCCGCCCCTCACCCCCGATGCGGCCACCTCCCCACTGCAGCCCAGAGAGGCTGAACCTGCCTTCAGAAATGTCAGCCCCCAGGGAGGCCCTGACGGCAAGGCCTCCTGATCCCCCAGCAGGCAGGACACCTCAGCTCGAAAGAGATTCTTTCCCTTTGCGCTTTCCTTCAGGCCAGCACAACACGATTGCGTTTTTCTGCTGTGCCCCCAAAGCTTCCCGGGGGACCCATCGTCTGAGTCCGTCGGGGTCCCAGGCACCAGCTCGTTCCCCCAGGCGACCCTTGCTGCAGACGCTGTGCTGTGGGGGGGGGTGGTTTGCTGGGGACCACCCTCCCGCAGGACCCGGCCCACGGCCAGTCCCCTGCCCTCCCACGTCCGCTGCGGCCTGCTGCTAACACTCAGCCTCCTACCTCATTTTGGGGTGACAACGTGCATGGATTTTCTGCTGTTTGTTCCCAGCGCTTCCCGAAACGTTTGAATGGCACCAGCACATGCTTCTAAGCTGTTTTTAATTTCTCATTGGTTTGTCCTGTGGAAAGACAAGCAAGCGACCTAATGAAAACAGAACGAGTGTGATAAGCGCCTAGAGGCCAAATGGAACACACAGTCTTGGAAGTTAGGACGGACCCGCCCGAGATGATGAATTCGGAGGGAGCTCTGCATGAGGACCGCGGTGTTCTCAATTACAGACCTTCTGTATTTGTTCGTTCGTCTGTTCAGCGATCCTTGTCAGACAAATGCAATAATTACTTTTCTCCTGTTCCTGTGACCGGCACGCTGAATTTGGGAAGAAAAAAGTGAATATATCACAGTATATGGAAGGCCCTAACAAATTATGCCACAGGGACATTTGCCCTGTGGAAAAAAAAAAAAAATGACTGCAGCCAAGAAAAAACAAAACCCGGGTCGCCATGGTCTGAAAGTTTGGGTCCTCCCCAAATTCATGTTTAAATCTTAACCCCCAGGGTGATGGTGTTAGGAGGTGGGGCCTTTGGGGGGCGACTAGGTCATGAGGGTGAAGCCCCCATGAATGGGATTCGTGTTCTTGTAAAAGAGACCCCTGGGACCCCTGCCCTCACCCACCACGTGAGGGCACAGCACGAAGACTGCATCTGTGAGCCAGGAGGGGGGTCTCCCCGGGCACTGGATCTGCCAGCCCCTCGATCCGGGGCGCCCAGCTTCCAGAACCGTGAGGAACCAGTGTGTGTTGTTTGTACGTCCGCAGGCTCTGGGGTCCTGACGGCATCCCGAGGGGACTAAGACACTCGTCATGGCAGCAGAACTTACGGTCAGCCTCCCTCTCTTCCTCCCAAGACGAAGGCTGATGTTTGGCACCCTCTTTGCTCGACATTGCGATAGTCCCCGGAAGGCCCCACGATGTGCCTGGAGTCATCGTTCACCGGTGCCGGAGACTCGAGCCCGTCTCAGGTAAACAGGGGATCATCCCGAAGGATCGCGGGGATGAAGAAGGGTTTGGGAAGGAGGACACGAGTCCGAATGTGTCCCTGACACGGTCCTCTGGGGCCAGGCTGCGCTGTTCCTGAGAGAGTCGTGGACGCCGTGTTCCAGCAGGCGGTGTGCACAGACGAGTTGTTGGCAGGGTTGTCTTATAATCACCACACTCATCAGACACCTCACCATCATCTGGCTGGGTGTTTTTAATAGTATCTTTATTTTTTATTTTTGAAGCAGATAATAAATGCAGAGGAAAATATCTAAGCGTGTAAAGGGTTGTGGGAAAAAGTCAGGCTCCTGTCCTTGGTCCCCAGACCACTTGTCCCTGTCTCCAGGGACAAAATTTGATGGACCAGATTCTCCACCCCAAGAGGTGGACCGAACCCACTTCTGAACGCTTACTACCAGGAGGTGCGATGCTAGGAGCTGAGGTCAAAGGCCACCCATCACCTCGAGGTCAAACAAGATTCTGTCCGATGGCTGAACCTCTTGAGTGTTCTTACACTTTCATAATCCTAGACACCCCTGCACTGTCTTAACTGCTCACGAGCATGAGTGATATCTGATAAAATCAAGAATCCCAGACTTGGGGGGGGCGGCGTTCAGGGGACAGCTAATGCACCTTCCCCTGACCCCCTGACCTGTCTGTCAATGGCAAGCGAAATCAAATGTGGCAACAGGAGGGCACAGGGTCGTCAGGAAGCGTCACCCCTGGGTCACACAGATACCACTTTCCTGGCTCTTACTGTCCCCCCCCCCCCACGCCCCTGAGCAGCTCGGGTCAGGGAATGTTTGATCCATAATTCATCATGACGACTCCATTTTGGTTAAATAGCATTAAAGAACCCATGAAGGACACTCCGGCCCGAGACTGGAAATAGAGCCAGGGAGGGAGGTGTGGCTGGGAATCCAGGGGTGGGGGAGGCCGGGAAGACAGAAGTGAGTTTCGGGTCGGGTGTGGGCAACACAGGTCACTGCCAGCGACAGACTCCAGCCCCACCCGGGTGCCCAGCCTGGACAGACGGCAGGACACAGGCACGTGTTTCCACAGGAGCTCCCTCCAGCGGGAAACACCCGTGAACAGTCATTAGGATGCCTCCCATCTCGGGTGGGGGACTTGAAAGGCAGAGGAATATTTAATAAAGTCTCGGAAAACAATAAAGGAAAGTGTGCAGTGAGTCTCGTGGTTGCCTTGGTAACCAGGCGTCCTGACAGAGGGTGATGGAAAGAAGTGTGTTTGGAGTTCGGGTGATTGTTTTGGAGGAAACGGGGCTTCCTTTCTCTGGGGTTTCCTTCTAGAAATTGCAAAGGGGGAGGGCGGGAACGAGGTGCCCATGCGCCCGCGGCAGGGGCTTGGTGGTTGGGGCAGGACAGGTGCGCCCCGCCGTCAGAGGCCCTGAACCGGCTCCACGGGGCGGCCGGTCCCTTCAGACCCGATCCTGAGGGGCTGAGTGCTGGCTGTGTGTCTGCCCGCAGGAGCTCAAACCGCGTTACCAGAAACGTGGGTCCATCTCTCTGCTTGGCCCCCCAGGCACAGTGGGACTCAGGGTTCCGTCCAGGCCACTGGCAATTTGTTTCTTCTCCCTTACTCTTGTGTGGGGGGGCAGGTGGGGGAGGCAGAGACAGGTGGGGTAGAAGGGGGTAGGTGGCGGGGCGCCTGGGTGGCTCAGTCAGTTGAGCGTCCGGCTTCAGCTCAGGTCACGATCTCGCGGTCCGTGAGTTCGAGCCCCGCGTCAGGCTCTGTGCTGATGGCTCAGAGCCTGGAGCCTGTTTCGGATTCTTTGACTCCCTCTCTCTCTGCCCCTCCCCTGTTCATGCTCTGTCTCTCTCTCAAAAATAAACGTTAAAAAAAAATTTTTTTTTAAAAGAAGGGGGTAGGTGGCAGTCTTTATCCTCATTCTTCTCAGCACCCTGGGAGGGCAGGAGAGGAAGGAGACTCCCCTGGGGCAATAATGGTAAAGACCTGCTGGCTTGTGTCTTTAACTTTGTTCTTGTCCACACGGAGGAGTCATGGTGCGTATACGAGGCCCTGTTTCCTGCTGGAGGGTTGGGCTACATAATGACACCCTGAGTTCTTGCATTTGCCACAAGGCATCCCTGGTGCTGCCTGAGTGTTGAGGTCTGAGCCTCCTTATCCTCCAACATCACCTTGTTTCCTTCCACGTGAGCTTTGAGGTGGTGGCCCAGGTGTGAGCACCATGTCCCCCCAGCCCGCCAACCAGGATCCATTCCTGACCCCCTGAGACCCTGGCTCTCAGGTCAATTCCCACGTCCCATGCGTTCCACACCTGGACATTGTCTGGTGGCCACTGACTCAGCTGGTGTCATCTGATCTGGATGGGCAGACACTTTCTTGGCTCCTGTCCTGCCGGCACAACTCGGGTGCCCTTGCTGCATTTTTCCCCCTCCCTTGTCCCCGTGCTTTGGCCACAGACCACGAGTTCCCCCAGGGCAGGTCCCACCTTTGGGTCCCCCGCATGCAGAACCATGGCCCAGGCCTCACAAAGACTCATTCATTCATTTGTTCATTCAGCAGATATTTATTAAAGTCTGGAACACCTGGGGAGGATTCAGGGGACACCCCTGCTCTGATCGTCCCTACAGTGCGGTGGGGGACAGGCAGCAAACAAGGGAACAAAGAACACGGCAGTGCCCGAGAGAAACAATGTAGGAGAGGGGCCGTGGTCAGGAGGGAGTCGGCCCCAGCCTGGGGACTCCTCAGAGCTGGCTGAAGACGGTTCCCAGTACACGTGCAGGTGGCCCAGGAAGGCAAGGTGCTTCCTTAGACAAGGGGACATGGGACTGGCTCAGGGTGCTGTAGCCGGGATCGCTGAGGGTTGCATGGGATGGGAGGAAGTGTGGCCTCTGCAAGGAATGCTGGGAAAGGTGGTCACCACAAGAGATGCTGGAAAGATGGTCTCCACCAGGGATGGGAGGAAGTGTGGTCTCTGCAAGGGATGCTGGGAAAGACGGTCTCTGCCAGGAATGCTGGGAAATGTAGTCTCTACAGGGCATGGTCGGAAATGTATTCTCTGCAAAGCTTCTGGAAAATGTAGTGTCTGGAGAGAGCTGGGTAAGCTAGCATCAGAGGTTGGGTGTCATACTGAGAGGAGGAAGGAGGGACGGATGTTGGTGGACACAGAGTCTCTGCCGGCCTTGCGTTACCTTGTTCCCTTAATGTTTCATATGTTTTATTCCAGCCCGAATCTGTTTGGAATAGAGGTGCTGCTGACAAGGCAAGGGTGACAACACGGTGTGTAACACAGTATGATGACCTGGATGGGGCCGTGTTATGAAAACCAGGGCTCTGTTCTTCACGAATGCTTTCCCTGAAGACACCTAACGGGGTTGCACACCCATGTGTCCTCAAGACCAGACAGGACACATAACCTGTAAAACAGCGGAGTGTAGGAGAACTGGTGTCGTGGGGGGGGGGGGGGTCAACCTTGATCCACCTGAAAGTATGACACATTAACAGATAATTTCAGAACTTGTGGAGTCCAAGCAAAGCAGTTTTGAGGGCCAGACATTCACGGCCAGTTTCCATAGGGAGACCCTGGAGGCTCCGAGAGGGTCAGGCACTTCCTTGAGGCCACACAGCAGGTCTGGGGCAGCCCCGGGAACAAGACAGGCATCCCGTGGCCCCAGAGCCCAAGACTTGCCTGCTGGCTGTCTCCTCACCCTTGTTCTCCCGCCTCTGAACACACACTCAGCCAGGTGCTGGGCTCCTGCCACGTGCCTCAGAGACCACAGAGAGTGGGGGACCCTCTTCTCGGACAGACCCTCTGTCACTGCCACTACCCTGTGACCTGGCCCCTCCTCCGTACAGAGACCGTCTCCCAAGTATCCGGAGACCCAGCAATCGGGAGAGCCGTGGGGCAAACGCGTGGGCGTCGGATCCCAGATGGAAGAATGTCGCACCGAGATGTGCTTGAGCTGGGAAAACGTGTCCAGGAAGCAGACACTCTGATCGGGCACAAGGCTGGCGGTTCCTCGGACGACTGTGTGAGGCTCCCGCTGCAGACGTCTTAGCATCTTGCCGGGAGCCTCTGCGGCTCGCTTCCCTTCACTGCAGGGGAGCAGACAGAGAGGCTCAGGTGCTCAGGTGCCGAACGGACAGAGCCCCGAGGACGCGCCATGTCCCCTGTAGCCAGAGTAGGTGGTTTCCAGAAATAGACTCGGATGCCTACGGTTTCACCTCCAAATTCTCGTGTGTGTGCACGTGTGCGTGTGCGTGGAGGACGCTGTGTTTCCAAAACAAACTCCCAGGACAACTGGGCTGGGAAGTGCTGTGTCTCTCCCTCCCTGTTTGAGATTCATAAACACATTAGCTCATAAAATCTCTAAGCAACCCAGTGTCCTCTAGAAGAGGAGAAGAGAGAGGTTCCCCGTGGTCAGGCCAGAGCTCCCCGGGGTGCTATTGAACTTGGGGCTCTTTATACAGAATGACTAAGAGCTCTGGGAAACGCTGATCCAGAGCAAGTTTTTAAATCTTCGTTATTAGGACGAGAGTTTCTTCCAATTCCCAGTCCCCAAGCAGACCCTGACATGGCATTGAAAAATATCAGGCAGGTTTGTTTTTGTCGTAATACAATCTCAAGTGGCAGAAACACAACTCAAAGCAGCTCTCGCAAATACTAGAATTCACTGCCTCGTATAACAAAAACATCCAGGGTGACGGCTTCAGACGTGGCTCGATCCAGGGGCTCCTGTGACAGTTCCGCGGTTTTGTCTTCCCTTTCTGTCTCACAAATCTGATTCCCTTTTCGTGCCATGGGTCTCCATGTGGGATCCGAGTCTCACGAATACCTGCATCTTCTAGAAAGCTCAGCGCTCTTCTTTCTCAGTCATTTAGGTGAAAAATCAAGAGTGTCGTGCTCCGCCCAGGGCTCCGTGTCCGCCGCCGGGTGAGTGTCCGGCAGGGGAATCTGATGATGCGGTTAGCTGGGCTTGGGTCACAGAGCCATCCCAGCTCAGGGGAGGAGCCAGCCCCCACCGCACAGAACGACGGAGGCGATGGCGCTCCAGGGAAAATGCAGGCTCCTATCCCAGAAGGGCGTGGGTTGCGTGCGGATCCAGCAACGCCAGCGAATGCCCGTCATCCTTCTCGTCCCGGATCACCCATGTGCCCCTGCCTGCCTCCCCGGGCCTCCTCGGGCTGGACCCCGTCTTCCGTGTCTGCGGGCCACACCCGGCCCGTTCCCCCCGCTGTCCTCCCAGTGTATGTGTGACACCTGCTCTGTGACGCCAGCTCCTGGCACACACGCCCGCGGCTCCCAGGAGTCCCGTTGGCACTTACTGGGCAGGAGCATGAATGACTGAATGGAACTGGACAGGAGTCAAGGCAGTTTTCTGCTCAGTGAGCGGTGGTGGAGGGAGTGAACGAGGCCGCCCGCGGGGACATCCACTGCGGAGGAGGTGGCCTGACCCCGGCCAGTGGTCAGGGCCCCCAGGGCCGTCCCCAGATGCGGGGGTGCCCTCTCCCGGGGAGCCCCAGGCTCTTGGCCGTCCTGATGCTCCGGAAAGAAGTGAAATAGCAGAGGAGCTGGTTTCTCTCCGGATTCCTGGAGTCACATCTCATAACTCTGGTGGCTGAGGGCCTTTTTTCAGGCAGCATCTGCCAGACGCCGGCCAGAAACTGTGAGAGGAGTCCACAAGGCAGACTCCCGCGGCGGAGTTCTAGAAACTTCTAGAAACTTCTAGAAACTTCTAGAACTCCTCCTCCTCCCAAGGCTTCCTCCTGGCTTTCTGTGGGCCATGGCAGGGAGTTGGGCAGTTGTGAGTGACCCAGCCGGACTGTCCGTGGAAAACCCTCGGGTTATTTTCGGCACCTGATAGTAACTTCCAGACACCGAGGTGGTGGGGATTTCCGTGTTGTCCTACAGCCTCCGACCTCTGACCGGGTTGTGCGAAGCCAGGTCGAGCAGCTGGGGGCCTGCCTGGTCATCGTCATGCCCTGTACTGGGAGGGCCTCAGAGTGGCCCGAGTCGAGGGTATGTGTACCTTGGGACCGCCTCGGATCGCCTTGCTTAGACCTGACCGGGTTCCATCTGTGGGAGGGGTTGATGTGCCAGACCCAGGGCAGGATCTTTACTCCCTGCTCAGCTTGGCCCTGGCACCCTCCCATCTGCAAACTAGCCCCAGGACTCTGTCTGACTGAGCGAGCATGCAGCCCGCCGGCCTTCTGGTTCCTGCACCGGGACGTGCGTGGGTGGGGGCGGCAGTGTCCCCATATGCTCTCGAGCCCCCATGCAGGGTGCCCTTCCAGGGCCACCTCCCCCTTGAGTTCGTCATAGATAAATCGGCGTCCCAGCTGGAATGAGGCTTCCGGAACAAGAGGGGACGTGTGAGCAAGCTCACCCTGCGGCCGGCGGGCTGGGTGCACAGGGGAGCCTTGCCCGGGGGCCAGGTGGGGGCAGGGAAGGGGCCTGAGGTGTGAGAACGCAGAGGGCCTTCTCAGGGCGCCCGTCCCGCTGGCCTGAAATTTTGTCGTGGATGGTCATTTCCATGTTCCAGAATTTAAAATAAAGTATTTGAAATGCCCACAACTCTTACGATTCCCAAGCACCCACATAATTAAAGTTGCTTTAGCTACACTGCATCTTTTCTGATCTGAAAGCAAAAGCAGTAAATATGTCAGCCGCAAATCGATAAGACAATTATTCTGTAATGAATCCCAAACACCGTGAATTAAACTGACAAGTGGCTCCGGGCCTCCTGGGCCTTCTCAGCCTCCGGACGCCGGCGAGGGCAGCACCGGGGGGCAGGAAGGGCCTCCCGGGTCAGGGAGCACGTCTGTCTCTCTTCCCTGGCGGGAGGAGGCAGTGCCATACTTCAAGGCTGGCCTGTCCCCGCCCCCCGGTGTCCTGGCCTGTCCCGCCCTCCCTGCAGCCTGGCTCTGGGTCAGCCAGTGTCCCCAGCCCTGGTTTCCAGCAGAAGCACCGGTTCCGCTGCCTGAGCCCGGCTCCACCAGGCTCCCAGCTCTCACCGCCCAGAGCCGCTGTGTGCTCGCCCCGCACCGTGTGTCCTGTTGTCCCCTGTTGTCCCCGTCACGGCCCCAGGAAGCAGCTCCTGCCTCCACCGCTGCATCCCCGCTCCCCGAGTGGAGGCTGGCACGGGGTCGGGTATGGTATCGGGAGTGCATTTCCACCCAGATGGTGAGACTCCAGCGACAAGGACGCAGGAGGGCCCTCCTGATTTACAACCTGGGGTCTCTGTCATCCTGACCGACGAGGGGGCAGGTGTCTGGTCACATGATCGAGCAAGCTTGACCTCGGTCGCCTCAATGTCCCCTTCCGCCCGCTGGAGGGCCTGCTCCTTTGCCCCAAGCTCTCTGGGGAGGTGCAGAGGACTGGGTCCGCTACCAGCTTGGTAAGTTGGTCTTCTAGCGTGACACCCCTGGTCCTCAAAGCGGCTCCCCCCACCAGCAGCATCAGCGTCACAGGGGACCTTCTCAGCCAGCAGTGCCTGATGACCAATCACCAGTGTGAGCTCCAGCCCTGCGCAGCCAGGAACTCTGGGCAGGGGATGGCCATCTGCATTTTACCACGTCCTGAGCATGTTGCTCACGCACACTCTCATTCGAGAATCTCTGATAAGGAGCCCTAGGAGGTTTCTTCACTCTGAGTGTCCCCATTAGGATCAATGTCCCCTGACAACGTCTCCCCCCCAGGAGGGGAACCGGGGCTCTGAGGTCCCGCTCTGACATCTGCTGCCACACGTGGGCCCCGGGCTCTCCTCAGACAGCGTGGTGAGCAGACAGGCACCACGGCGACGGGGTGCTTGTCCTTTATCCTGGAAACTTCAACTTTGGCTGTCAATGAGGGATCGACCATCAAACGAGGAGAGAAACATGATCCTCTAAGGAAGCCAGTAAATCTCCTTAGTCGTGGTCCGTGGGCTCCACTGGGGCACGAGGCTTTGCCCTCTGCATGCAATCCTGAGCTGCTTATTTCTTCATGGGGGTGCATCATTGTCGTCAATACTGACGTCCGGGGAGATGTCCCCCCACCCCCCCAGCACCAACGGCCCTAGTCACCTCCCCAGCCCGCATAGATGTGGACTCTGCTGGCCGGGTGAGGGGCCGTGTCTGGATGTCCAGTCTGACTGTCAGCTTGGTTTCTCTAGTTCTGCATCGTGGTTACTTCCTAGCTGCAGGTGTCCCATCAAATGATGTACCACAGGGGCACCTGCATTCATCCCACCGGCTGCCGGTAAGAGGGAAGGAAATTACCGCCGAGACGCCTCAGATTGTTGTGTGTAGCCGTCACCTCTGCAGCCTGCATAACGCATTTCCCCCTCGGATACCTGTTTGCCACGTGTGGAACCGTGTGTCCCCGGTGTTGCATGTGCTGTGTGGAGCTGATCATTTGCATTTACTCAGTGGCCACCTGACTGGGAAGGAGCAACCTTTGATGTACGGCCCCCGTCAGCCACACGCCCTCATGGGATTTCTTTGAGGTGTTTGTGAACCCCAGGGAGGGTCCCTGGAGAATACCCGAAAGTCTCCTGGGAGAGAACGGTGCTCGGTGGCTGGAGATAGCCCTGCTTTTCAGCGAGTTGAGACTCAACCAACCTGGGATTCTGGGATTCTCTCTCTCGGTGCCACTGAATGCCATCACTGACACCTGTTTTGTCTGGAAACAGATCCAGGAGACTCCTGTACCTTGGTCTTGGATTGGATGTGGGTCATGAGCCGAATTCAAGGATCAAAGGAGACATCAATACTTGGGACCTGGGCGCCAGAAGGATGAGTTGCCTTGAACAAGATGGCGGGAGCTGGTATTGGTGCCTGGACGCACCCTGAGCCTATCAGGGATGTCACATGGCAGAACTTCGGCGTAGACGGAGTCTGGAGAAGGTTCAGGGCTGGAGATGCAGAGACGGGAGTTATTCACGTGATACTTGGACCGTGGTGGGGGCGGGGTAGGTGGCATCCCAAGGGAGAATTTGCAAAGAAGAGGTGGGCAATAATAGAGCCTTGGGGGAATGCCTGCATTTAGGGGTCCCCGGGGGGAAGGACAATGATGGAGGCAGGTAAGGAACCAGAGGGGCAGGAAACTGAGAATGTAGAGCCAGGAAAAACAGTCCATGACATGTCTGGAGGAGCTGGCCAACACCTAAAACGTTTCAGAAAGAAGATAAAACCACAGATGAGGCACCAGAGACCACTCCTTCCTGAGTTCAGAGGGTAGGGTTCAGGGTGAAGCCAGCTCATGGCCTTGGGACTGGAGGGGGTCGCTGTGAGGGCCAGCCCTGGGGGACGCCGCCTGCTGCCCTCCTGTCCCCCGGCTGACGCGTGGCTCTCCCTCCCCAGCAGGCGTCCTCACGGGAGGGTTAATGAAGGAGATTAACGGGCCTAATGGAGTCTGTCCAGATA
This sequence comes from Panthera uncia, assembly GCF_023721935.1. NCBI lineage: Eukaryota > Metazoa > Chordata > Mammalia > Carnivora > Felidae > Panthera > Panthera uncia. The sequence continues at coordinate 3,911,255 of NW_026057587.1, read as the reverse complement.
AACGAGAGAGGGGCCTGACCCCTGCAAGCTGTGGGGCGTGTTCACGTCACTGGAGGTCCTGGGGCCCCCTCCGCTTCTATTAGGTGAACGAGCTGTGTTTGTCCGTTTGCAAACCGCTCTGTCCCTCTCTTCTCCTGGTTTTCCAGATCTCCGGGTTTCCAGAGATTTCTCCTCAGTGAGTCAACTTTCTTCTCTCCCTGGGGGGTCCTCCAGATGGACTCCAGGTGTGCTCTCCCCATGTGGGGGCGGGGAGCACCGGGCCCCCAGAACGCTCACGCCTGGCCCTGCCCGGAGAACCAATGTGCCTTCCCGGCGCCCATCCTGGGACGCGGGCCGTGGCTGCCGTGGCTCCGCGTGAAGCTGCTCCCCAAGCCTGGAGGTGGCCGGGGAAGGTCGGGAGGGCGGGGTCAGATGAGGACGGCGGCCTGCCCGTCCCAGGCAGCTGGAACGTAGATGTGGGGGCTGGAGCTCACGCAGCCTGCTTCACCATAAGGAGGAACCAGATGTTGAGAAATTCCTAGAAACAAGATAGACGAGTGAGAAGTCACTTCTGTCTTGCCTAGGCTCCCGTGGACTGTGGTTTCCCGCGGCTCAGGGCTGACGCTCCCCCCTGGCGGGTGCAGCCCCACCAGGACGTGTCCTGCCCCTCGCCCGCGCCGTGCTGCCTGCAGACTGCACCCGCCCTGGCCTTGGCTCAGCCCGGGCCCCTCAGGGCAGGGTGGGCTGGGGCTGGCCTCACGGAAGATGCTAGGCCGGGGCCCAGGGTCTGCCTCTCCGAGGGGCTCCCAGGGTGTGCCGGGCTGCACCGGGGGCAGCAGGGGCTTGGACCTCACCTGCCTGCTGGGGTCCCAGCCCAGGTGTTCTCACCTGTCTGCGCCCCCCGCCGCCCCCTGCCTGCGAGAACAGCCCCCAGAGAAAAGCAGTCGGCAGAGAGGGCTCTGATGTGGACAGACCCGGCTCACGGGGAGGGTGGGCTCGGCCGTCGTCGTGGGTCCTGGAGGCCCCTCGTTACTCTTCGGTCTCGAGTGACAGAGATGTTTTACCTCCCGCTCCTGGCCGCTCCGGCCAGCTTCCTGCCGCAGCGCCGTCTTGCACCTGTAAGACAGGACGCACCTGTAAGACAGGACGCTGGGCGTCAGCGGGCGATGCCTGGAAGCGGCCCAGGATGGGTCCAGGGGATGCGTTACCGGCCGGGCCGGTGGGTTTCCGGGCTGCTGGGTTAAGATCGGCTTCATTTGTCTTTTCTGATGCTCGGCTGGCGACGGGAGGCTGCGGGCAGGGGGCGGACGGCCCTCACTCCCCCCCCACGGTTGCTACACCCTTCACGACATTGAGTCTGGCTGAAACCAGAGGGAATCACTGTCCCTCCCCTCCTGCTGGCCTCTCTGGGGCCCCCCAGTCCTCAGGGGCCCTTCCTCGGCACCCCACTGCCTGTGATCACGTGGCGTCTGGGATCCATCCTTGGATGTCTCTGCCTGCGTGGGCTTCCCACCCCGCGAGAGATTTCTGTCACTTGCTGAGCAGAACGTTCCCACACTTTTGTTTTTCTGGAAAAATGAATCAAGTTTTGCCTTTAGGCCAATAGCACAATTTATTATTATTGATTTAAAGCAACTTTTTAAAGTAGATGCTTGAGAATTTTACATCCGCCTATGAACCTCACGCTCCTGCTAGATGTTTCTTTCAACCGCTTCCCGTCCCATCAAGTGCGTGGCTCAAAATCCTTTCCACTTGGGTCTGTACATTCCTGGGTACCCAGCTGCCAACCGCTGTGTGTCTAAGGTCCTCTGCTGTCTGTTAACATAATTCTTTTCTTACAAAATACATACTTTAAAGTTTAAAATTTAAATATCTCAATAAAGCTGTTTTCAAAAATAAAGTGTATATGCAAGTGGAAGAAAGAGAAAAGCCCCCACAATCACATCCTCCAGAGGGAACTGCCCAAGACACTCGGAGCACGTGAACGCGAGACGTGACAAGTGTATCTACACACGAGTTCGGTCTTTCAGATGAAAATCCGCTCGCTCTGTGCCCTTGACTGTGACCCGCGTCTGTTCAGCACTACGTGACTTTGTGTTCAGGTTGTTAAAGACACCCCTCTGACAAGGATGGTTCCTTCTGCAGAAGGCCAGAGGCATCCGCGGTGCCTCTCCCGGGAAGCGGGTGCCTGGGCTCCTGCCCAGCAGACTCGTGCTGGGGGAGTGTGACGTGGGGGCCCACAGCGTCTCGTGGATTCTGACACTCGATGCCACGCTGCTGGAAGTGGAGGCTCCTTCAAACGGTGTCCCTGTCTGGATGAACGTGCCCCGTCGTGATGGAGAGACGTGCCTCCCGCCTGGCGCTGCTCAGTTGAGTGAAGGAGCACCCGGAAGAGGGCCTGCACAGAGTAGGCGCTCAGTGTATGCGGGTGGGTGTTAGTGGGTCATCCTGAGAGCCTCTGTGGCCTGGCTGTCACTGCTCACTGACACCTCCTCAGGTGACCTCCCCCCCCCCCCCCCCGCAGGTGCTACATCTTGAAAATCCCTTCCTTACCTGGAGGGCATGTGACCCGTCGTGGGTCTCAGGAGCCCCCCTCCCCTCTTGGCACCCCTCCAAGGATCTGGTGAACGGCTGGCTGTGGAGACACGCCCACCAGACCATCACTGAGCCCCCACTGTGGACATTCATAGTGCCAGGCGGTCGCTGAGCAGGTGCCACACATACCCACCGTGTTAAACCATCGCGAAGGGTTTACTGTATACACCCGTGGTGCCAGGCCTTTGCTGAGCACCCACTGTGTACCTCTACAGTCTCAAGCCGTTGCCGAGAACCTACTGCATGCAGCCGTGCTGCCAGGTCGCTGCTGAGTACTTACTGTATACATCCATATCCCAGATCCTAGGTATGGTGCTAATGGGCCTGGGCTCTCACTGACTCTCATCCGGGCTTTTCCTCTCCATCCACACTGGAACCTGCTCAGCCTGGTGCTCTGACTCATCACGTTGCTGGGACACATTTTTAGGAACCACCTCCATCCACCCAATAGGAAGCAGATTCAAATTTAGAGCCATGCAAAAATGAAACTTTTTTTTTTTTTTTTAAGAATTCCACCTCCTCTGAATTTCTGCATCCAAATTGACCGCACAACACCCAGGCCCGTACAGTTCTTAGTAAACATGTCACATCAGGGTCACACTCGGTCAGACTGTACCTCCATCTTCTTCCCGGGAGATGTGGGTCTGGGTGCATCTCCCTTTACACAGACATATGTGGAGATGTCCATCCAAAGCTGGTCCTTGTGAGCAGCCGGATGGAGGGATGCAGGGATGACGGGCTAATGGAGGATGGTCGGGTGGAGGGATTCAGGGATGGACGGACTGATGGAGGGTGGACGGATGAAGGGATGCAGGGATGATGGACGGATGGAGGATGGATGGGTGGAGAGACGCAGGGAGATAGGCTGATGGAGGGTGGATGGGTGGAGGGATTCAGGGATGACGGACTGATGGAGGATGGACAGGTAGAGGGATGCAGGGATGAGGGACTGATGGAGGATGGGTAGAGGGATGGATGGGAGGAGGGGGGAGGGGGGAACATGTTTGCCAGCTGGATGTGATGTGCTTGGGATGGCCCTGGGGGCGAACTCAGTGGCCACCTCTCAGTCACTTCCTCTCGGGCCAGGCTTAGGTGAGGATCCATCTAACTCCCAACCACGGTCTCCGTGTCACCCAGGAAATCGTCAGCAAATCAGCACAGCAAAAGAAGAAGGGCTGGCCAGGTCAGATGCTGATTTGTCCCCCAGTTGCTGAGGAAGCCCCCAGGCAGACGTGGAAAAATGAAGAGTTAAGTGGGTGGTGGGATGAACAGTCTCACACAGGGTAGGGTCCCAGGTGGTTTGGGGCATGGAGATGCCATCGTGTGTGGAGAGGACCCATCTGTGGCTCAGTCTCAGCTACACAAGGGTCACCTGGGGAGATTTAAGAGTCCTGATTTCCAGGCTGTGCCCCAGGCCACCTGCACCAGGGCCTCTGAAGACGGGAGCCCGAGCCGGTCATTCTGAAGCCTCCCGGGTCATTCCAACAGGCAGCCACCTGGAGGACCACCGGTGTAGAGCCCCCCATCGGACTCTGGGGCCTTCCGTCCCACCCAAGCCTGAGTGCCCGGTGGGTGAGGGCCGGGCACAACCCTGGGCCATCTGAGGCTCTCCTGACACTTGGACCACTGTGTCCCAGCAGCAGCTGTCCTCCCCTCCCTAGAGCTGCCGTCTCGGCCGCCAGACCCCGGTACATGCCCTCTTCTTGGGGCAGTGACCTCCCCCGTTGTTGGAGAAGGCCATCGAGAGGACGTGAGCCTGGCCCCAGGCAGTCAGAGGCCCCCCACCCTCCCATCCCTGGACGGTGCCATCCGCCCACTGCTCCTGCCGTCAGAGCCGTTTTCAAGAACGTGGCCTCGAAGGAGCCATGTGGTGCTGAGACCCTCTGGGTGGTGTGGTGACAGAGCCCCACTAAGGCCTCTCTATAGCCTCTGGGATTCGGGGTGCAGGGCAGGGATCTCCTCATCCTCTGGCCAAGACAAGCCTCAGACGGGAGGTCCCTCGCCACCTGCCCACCCATCTGGAGTGGCCGCCCCTTTCGTCCGTCTGTCCTCGCCCTCTGTGTTTGGAGCTGGCGTGCACACCGACCCCCTCCCAAAGGGCCTGGAAAGTGGAATTTGCTGTACCTCACGCTTCCATTTCCTGGTCCGTCTCCAGGTCTCCATTCACCTCTGGGGCCTCCCCTCTGGCCCAGAACCCCAGACACGACATTCCTCTGGATTCTGTGGGGTGGCTCACATGCTCTAAGCCTGCACCCACCAGCGCTTCCTTCTGAGCCACGGTGATTGGTTCAGACGTCATGTGCCTCAACCCGGCATTCTCTGGCCCACGCAGAAGAGACCCTGCCTTCTGTGAAGAAGCAGTCAGCATTTCTTGAGACTTCTGAGAGTACGTGAAATAAAGAGGATGGACAGAGCCGGCACAGAAAAGGAAAGAACGGACCCTGCCGATGCCACTCACTGAGCACCTGGATCAAGCCAGGCCTGAAATCGAGTAGACGTTCCAGCTGAGCGCACCGATAATTTATCTTCTCGCTCACGCCGGTTTGGCTGAGGCTTGCCGTTGCTCGTAACAGAAAGGACGCTGAAACACACAGCAGCTTGCACAGCCGCACAGCCCGGCTCTGGGTCCACACCCAGTCTCTCTGCAGCGTGTTCCATCTCCTCTTGGAGCTCAGGCCACACGGAGACACCTCAAAGAAGCCCAACACAGGGAGCCACGTGGCCTGCTTCCGATCGTGGCCTTGCCATTCTTGAGCAAGAGCCTTGGGCGAGCTATTTATCCACAGGAGCCTCGATACCCTCATTTGTGGTATGGGGACGTTGGTATTGCTGACGTCATCGTCGTCTCACATCAGACATCAGGGAACAGACGAAGAGCCGTACTTCAAGCAGCAAGAACCGCATGTGCTTGGGGCGAGCCTCACGCAGCGTCCCTCCCCGGCACAACGGGTCTGTGGGGTCTGCATCCTCTCACCTCAGGACCTTAGCACCTGCTTTTCCTCTGCTTGGAATGCCCTGTCCTCAACTGCAAGCCCTTCAGTTGTCAGTGCTCTGAACCTCCTTCTATGTATTCCCCAGATTCCCAGGAATCTTCTGTCCCAAAACAGTACACTTGGCAATCCTGTGTTTTTACATTAGTTATTCCTTTCCTGTATTCCTCTCGACGCTGCGAACCTGGGGGCAGGGATGAGTCTGTATTGCTATGACTATATTCTCATACCAATGACAGAGGCTGGCTCCTCAGAAAACATGTGATAAATACATGAAGGAGAGGAAGGGCCTGGAGACACAGGGACAGCTTCTCCCCTGGAAAATACCACCTGACTGTGGCTGACACCCCAGCGATTCCAGGGCCGAGGTCACCCCGGTGCACGGGCTGTGAGCCGCGGTCCAAGCACTCAGGGCTGCAGCAGGGGGCCTCGAGCCACACTGTGAACCCGCAGCAGTCTGGGGACTGTAGACCGTCCATAGTCTCGATCACCTGACCCACAAAGCTCTCGTCCTTGGACCCGCTCAGCACCTGCAGGCAGTGACAAAGTCCAGCAAGGTCCACAGGGGACACGTGGGCTGTCATACACTCCCCGGATTCACTAAATGGCTCCAACAAGCACGTAATTAATCTCAGAGGAGAGAACGGTGTCCTTTTCCTTCTAAACACTCTCAGATGCTGTGAGCTTTTAATGAAAACTGAGGCAGGTATCGGTCTGCACTAAGATCACACGTGAGACCTGAGAGAATGGAGACGTGCCGGGAGGGCCTGGCGACGAAAACACAAGGTCACTGCAGTGACGTTCCCGGACGTGTGTTTGGTTCTTGGCAATCAGAACAGACTTTGATGTCTTCTCAAAGCCTCGCTGCATTGTGAATTCGCACAGAGCCTTCTTTCTCGGCTCCCTCTGCTCTGTCAGCAGCACCGGGACCAGCGACATTCTGGGAGCAGAGCCGAGGGTGAGCCCGGGCAGAACTGTCCCAAGGGGATGGCCCAGCCCCCAAGCCCGTCCCAGGGTGGGCAGGCCTGGGGGATGCGGGGTCTGTGTGTAGGGGGTGAGGAGCCCCGCCCTACCGCGGCCAAGCTGGAGAAGTCGTGGACGTATGCAGAAGGGGCCTACACTTCCCAAGGACCCCGACTCCGAGGCCACACACCCACGGGTGACCATGTCCACCAGGAATGGGTCACGGTTCTCTGGGTCCAAGCTGCAGACCCGGGCTCCTCCGGCGCCGAGTATCAGAAAACCTGGGAGAAGACTTGAGAGATTTAATGGCTTTTCACCCAGAGCTCAGAGTCCTTCCCGGCTTCTGCTCCCCTGTGCGCAGTGTGAAGGAAGGGGGAGCTCGGGAACCGGGCTCAGAGCGGCCTGAGGGGCAAACATCCAGGAAGCAGCCCCCTTGCCCCGACCTGGGTGAATGAGCGTTCCTCGGGGACCTGGCCCACGGCACCACCTCCCAGGGACAGGGTCCTGCGTGGCCCAGCCAGCGAGTTATCCCCAGCGTCCCTGGGATGACCCGTGGCAGGGGGAGCACTCCCAGGGCACTGGCAGGTAGAACAGAGCCGGTCCCAGGATGGAGAGTCCCAGCACAGCCCGGCTCCCCACGGTTCCACCAGCGCCCGCCTCAGGGTTGGGCACCGCGACCTGGTGTGCCCCCACCTGATGCCCCCATCCCGACCCTCGGGGATGCCCGGGCCCCCCAGGATCCGGGGGTTCTCCACCCGGCAGCTGGGCGGTTCCCACCTCCCAGTGAAGCCCCATTTTGGTAACGGGAGGGACGCTGGGCCGGCCTGCGCGGCAGGAGGAGGCCGGGAGGATTCATGCAGAAGTCAACCAGGAACTTCCGCATAAGCTCTTTTTTATCTAACAGATAAAGGCTTCACTGCAAATCTTCACTGCACCACCGGAGCTCAGAGAGAAGCGTACACACGACGAATGTCTGACACAAACGTGTCGACGTTCTTCTCTGCGGACGATCGAAGGGTAACGCGTTACAACCGTGACGTGCGGTGCAAACGAGGCTCAGTGCGGCACCCCATCTCCCCCTCCGGACCAAGCGTGAAGACGCGCTGAGGGTCCTTGTCACCCCACAGCCTGGTGTCCCAACTCGGCTGGCCCGAGCGTCCCGCTCTCAGGCTGGAAGGGATCACTGGGCCCCTATGTGACCCTTTCCCACTTAACCTCCGAGTCCCTCCGAGTCCAGGGGCCGGTGTGGGTCGGCCTGCGTGTGGGTCACAGCCGCGCTGTCGGTGCGGCCAATCGAGGGCCATGCCTGGGCCCGCCCGCTCGCCCGCGAACTTCCCCTGGGTGTGAAGGGCCGGGTGTCACCTGCGCACGTCCTACCGTGTGACGGTGCTGTCGCCCGTGGCCCCCGATCCCACGCTCCCTCCGTGCTACCTGGCGCGTATCTCGTGCGCGTGCTGCTAGCTCTGCCCGGGATCCACCTGAGCGTTTACACCGTGACCGCCCGCCTGTCAGGTGCCCCCACTGGGGTGGGGGGTGGGCTCCTCGCCCTGCAGTCTGTGACGGCCGTGTCCCCGCTCTCTCTGGGTCACCTGCAGTACCTGCACACGGCCCGCTGTGGTGTCGCTCGCCTGCGTAGCACCCCCACCTTCTCTGCACCGCCCACACCCGTGTCCGCGGCTCTGAGCGCCCTCAGGACCACCTGCTCCCACGGTCCGGCTGCTCGTGCCGCCTGGACGTCACTCCAGCTGCTGACACGCTCAGTCCCGCGTGTCCCGTCTCCTCGGGAGTTCCAGGGCCCCAGGGGGACTGAGGAGGCCGCAGAGGCAGGGGAGGCCACGGACACCAGGGAGGCCGGAGACTGGGGAGGACACAGACACAAGGGAGACCACGGAGACTGGGGAGGCCGCGGAGGTTGGGGAGACCAGAGACCAGAGAGGCCGGGGAGTCCGCAGAGACCAGGGAGACCACGGGCATTGCCCCTCGGTCCCCACAGCCCGGGCGCTGCTCACGTCCCCGAAGGTTGAGAACAAGCCCGACGGTGGAGGCTCAGGGCTGCACTGGGAGGAGCACGACCCAGATGCGGCTCCCGATCGTCCCGCCGCAGGCAGCAGGGAGGGTCCCCGCGCTGGAAGTGACAGTAGCCACCGCAGACCGGCCCTGCCCTGCACACTCAGGCACGGCTGGATCCAGCGCTCCAGCGATGGCATCAGAACGTCCCTCTCAAATCTTGGTCTTCGTCGGGTCAGGGTTCTGGAACCCAGGGGTCCAGGAGTTCCGTCACCTCGCACCTCCGGGCCCTGCACGGTGACATGACAGCGGCGGTGGGCGCGAGTCCTCAGCTCCTCCCGGAAGCCAGGCCTTCCCCTCAGCGAGCCGCAAAGCCCGACAACTCACTGCGATTGGATGGGGTGGAGGCACGTGACTGGACCTGAGCCAATCCCTGCAGCCAGTGGGACGGGCCAGAGTCTTTCCTGTTGGACCAGGGACCAACGCCGATGCTCACTCTGATTGGTCTGGGCAGGGACATGTGAGTGTCCCGGACCCAATCACCGTAGGCAGTGTGGGCCTTCCTTGACCAGACCTGGGTCCCCAAATCCCCTGCGGCCAAGGTGTCCCTGGATCGCGGGTCTGACCTCGGGGACTGCGTTTCCAGACGACACATGGGTGGACCTAGAAGGAAAGGTGGATGCTGGGACGCCGCCTGCAGGTGACCTCCGCAGAGCCTGGGTCAATGTCTCAGGCCCCAGCCCTTCCCACCCAGGGACCCTGACCTAAGGAGATGAGGGGACACCGCTGGGGCATTTCCTCCTCACTTCTGGGCGTGGACTCACATCTTTGAGACCTGCTTCCCTAGCCCAGCCCGGACGTGCAGAGCGAAGCCTCCCGACAGTCCTGGCTGGAGTCTGGGAGCTGCCCCTGTGCCGTGCCTGGTCCTATCCGGTCCCTGGTCCCTCCTGCAGATCCCTTGCCCTGCTCCCCAAGCGCAGCCTCTGCCCTGCAGATCCCCTGCCCCCCTCCCCAAGCCCAGC
>NW_026057587.1:3884110-3901199 GCF_023721935.1 Panthera uncia | reverse complement strand
CTGCAGATCCCCTGCCCCCTCCCCAAGCCCAGCCTCTGCCCTACAGGTCCCCTGCCCCTCTCCCCAACCTCAGCCTGGGCCAGCGCCCCTCCAAGCCCCCTCCTGATGTGCTCCTCCACGGGTCTGTGTCTGCCCTAGTCTGAAGGCTGGGCTTCAGTGCATCAGCGTGAAGATCTGTGAAGATCCCCGCCTTGTGTACTGAGTTAAGCGTACTGCGATCTGGAAGGTCTGCACACGCTAATGGATCTGGATTTGTAACCTGATGCCTGGCTTTGGAAGCTGCTTCCTCATCCACAGGCATGGCTCCCTATCAGAGAGCCGCAGATCGAGGATGTGGGTGCCGGCGTGAACCCCGACGCTGGTGTTCTCCACTCCACGTGAAGCCAGAGGTGCCGTCTAATGAAGTGGAAAGTCTGGCAGAACTTCCAGAAGGAAGGCCTGAGTCGGGGTGACAACAGCCCAGGGTCCTGTGTCCAGATGAGGGGAGCACGGCAGAAGCCGACCTCCAGCTGGCACAGACCGGAAGGTGCCCCACCCTGACGCCAGGTGTGCGCACAGGTGCCGGGGTGGATGTGACGTGGGGTCGGGACACAGAGGAGGATGCGGTGAGCAGGGCGGGTCCCCCGTCCGCTGAAGCGTAGGACCGGCTGGGTCACCGCAGACCCCCACCAGGAACCAGGCTCCGCTGTTGACGACACACTTTCTGACGCCCACGCTGCCCTCTGCTTGGCAAACAGGGCACAGGTTCCACAGACAACCCCCGAGAAGTGGCGAGAAAGGACAGGGATTGGGAAAATGTGTGATGTGCTCAAGTTACTTTATTTTCTAAAAGGCTGTCCTCTTTGTGCCCTAGCTGTGAAAATGATAACGTCTGAAGATTTATTTTGTTAAGGAAGCTAGTCTTTATGTTCTGTGCTTTGCACACATTTTGTAAAGGTTCTCAGGGACAGCTCGTTCTTTCTCTACGGGCAAGTCTGCTCCACACACAACAGTATTGATCGTCTGGCCGGGGAACTTCCCTCGCTTTCTGGTCACCACCGGCTGCACCTGCTCCGGTACTGACCCCAGAACGTCCTCTGTGGTCTGAGGCCGGCGACAGCTTCCTCTAACGTCCCACGGAGAATTCTTGGATGGTGCGGAGCCTGCGTCCGAGGGATGGGTGAATGCGGTGGGTACCGATGCCCCTCAGCGTGGCCCTGCCCAGATGTTCCCAGTGCCCCGGGGTGCAGGCATCTCTCTGTCCTCTCTCCTTGCTGTCCCCTCATCCCTCAGGAGGGCGGGAGCTGGTCCCACGCTGCCAAGCCCCGGCCCACCCCACCCCTCCCTGCCCCAGCCTTCCTGGGGACAAACCAGCAGACGCATCACTAGCTCTGCTGGCTGACTCCAGAACGCTCCACTGTCCTGAGAGGTCGGGAAGCTGGCCTCCAGTAGCCCAGCTGCCATCACCACCCATGGCTCTTCTTCCTCCTCTGCCCTGTTTGCTTCAGCAGAGGGCAGCGTGGGCCTCAGAAAGTGTGCGTCAATGGTGAAGACGGGTTCACACGGGTCTGGGCTGACTCAGCCCCTCGTACCCTTCTGTAGACGGGGAGGCTACAGCTGAGGGGCCAGGCTCTGCCCGCCTCCCTGCAGAGCCGGGCTCCAGGCAGGAGCCTGGGGACACAACCTGCTGGCGACATGCAGCATGGCTTTTCCCTCACCCTCCTGCAGACCTCTCCCTGCATTCATCCGGAACCCAGCCCACATTCTCGGTGTCTAACCCGAGACAGACCGACAGACAGACAGGGCCTGACCGTGGACCTCCTCAGCGTCCACCATCATCCATCATCATCGCTGTCGGTGTCGGCCGGAGGTCGGGCCCTTTAACGATGACGCTCACGTGAGGTTGGGGTCAAGGAGAAGTGTGGCCAGCCCTGAGAGAAAGGCACTTCAGCCACGCCCGCCGAGGGAGCCGCACACTCAGGGCCCCCACACCGCAGACCTGTGAGCAAACTGGGTCGGTGTATCCCCAGGCCCAGCCTGGGGCGGAGCCCTGCTGGGAGGAGCCCTGGTCTGTTGGGAAGCTGCCCCGGAGCATCCGTGGCGGGCGTCTGCCGGGGTCCTGACGTCTGCGAGAGCGAGGACGTGCCCCGTTTTGACCTTGCGTTGGAAGAGGGAGGGCGTGGTGAACCCCGCGTGCAGCGTGGTCAGCGCTCGGGGCCTGGTGTGGTGTCCGGCAATGGCGGGGGTGCGGGTGCCAGCAGGGGACGTGCGGGAGCCTCTCTGGGGGGGCGGCACGGGAGCTAGGCCTGGATGGGGCTGTGGGGAGAAAGTTCCAGACACGCAGGTGGGGCCGGGCCTGGTGCACTAGGACGGGGAGGGGACCATGCGTGGTGGGCGCAGAGGGGGGCCCACAGGTCCCGTCCCCGACCTCGGGCTCCAGGAGAAGCCGGCGCGGACGGGAACGGGCCCGCGCGCCTCCCGGCACTCCCTTCCCACGTGGACACGTCCAGGGTGGAAGCCACGCCGCTCTCCCGAAGGCCCTTGCAGCCGCCCTGCCCCACGTGACCCGCGCCCGCCAACCAGAAGCCTCCCGTGAGCCTCCGCGCGGGAAGAGAGCCGGGGAGGAAGATGGCGCCCGGGTCTGTGAGGCCGCGTGGCCTGAGGGGACGGTGTCCCCGGGGGGGCGGGGACCGAGCGGCAGCCTGGGGTCCGTGGAGGAGCCCGTGCACGCGGCCCCCGAGTCTCTGCCCACGACGGGCCCGGGAGCGTCCCGACGTCCCCAGCGGCCGCCCAGGGCCACCTCCCGGGGCGAGTTGAAATGCGCGGGCTCAGACCCGTCCGCACCGCCTGCGTCCCAGGCCGCGTGTCCCCCAGGCGCAGGGGCCGCGTGTGCGCCTTGACCTCGGGGAGCACCTGCCCTGCGCCGTGCCTGGTCCCGCTGTCGGCGCTCCTGTCGCTACAGGTAAGACCCTGATGACGGAGGAGCCGCGGGCGGGACCCCGCCGGGGAGGGGGACCCGGTGTTCCCTGTGTGTGTCCCTCCTGCCGCTGGACGCCGGGGGCCACACCCCTGCACACTTAGACCCGAGCACGTACACGACTCACGCGCGCCAGTCCAGGAACATTCATTCACTTACACGCACGGGCAGAGCTACAGAGACACGGGCTGGGGTGACGTGGCCCCCCGCCTCCCTGGAACTGCAGGAGTGACCCGAGCCTGCCGGACTTCCGCCCCTCATGCCCGTCGTCCGACCTTCGCACTGACGTTGGACACCCACAAGGCCACGGGGCGGGGTGTGGGGGGAGGGTGCCGTAAGTCCTCGTTCCTGCCTCGGGGGGAGGGGGTGGGTCACTGGGCTCAGCTCCACTGGCCGCACGTCGCTAAGGATCAAACGCTAATAGGTTATTGTCCTGTTATCCTCGCAGGATGGGGGGGGGGGGGGCTGCACAGGGCAGAGCGGGCTGGGACCCCAGGAGGTGACACAGCGTGTGCCATTCGTGCGTCGGCAGGGGCCGCGGCACCGAGAGGGGTAGACCTCGCGTGTTCCCGATCGGCTTTGAGCACCGTTTGTAGCCGGGCCAGGTCTCTCCCAGTAATCCATTTCTGGGGAAGAAAATCACATTTGAGAGAGTCATTATGTAGTATACTGCACTTGAAGTTATAATTCCACGAAATCTCATTACGTCTAGACTAAAAGGAATTGAATTTTGATTATTTAACTACATTTCCTGCCGCTCTAAGGAGACGGCTGTTCTTCTAAAGGCGCTCTGCCCCATTCGTCAAGAGTGATGTTTTCAGAGCAGCGCGCTTGGGGGCTTCCAGAAATCTCTGGCATCTCAGCGTTTGCCCAGGGCGTCGTTCTGGGTCCCCAGGCCCCCTTCCTTTCCCCCTGCATTTCCCCGGCCCCGGGCTGGGCTGGTCTCTGCCTGGACTAGTCCATCAGAGGCAGTGGTGGAGGGTCAGGGCAGAGCACCCGGAGTATCCCCTCTGCCTGCACCTGTTCCTGCAGGGGCTGCATCTCCGCCAGGGCTGGGGCGGGCGCTGTGGCCGAGCGCAGGGAGCCCCACCCCTCTCTCGGTGTCTCTAACCCCGGTGCTCGGGGGCAGGTCGCTGGGCTGACTGACCTTTGGCGTCTCGGCTTTCCCACACTGACCCCTGCATTAACCCTCCCCGGGTTGGAGCCCCCGCAGTGATTCCTGTTTACCTGGTTGGACCCTGGTGTGCGTGCTCCTCACCAGGACTCAGGCCTCTAAATCCTTCTCCTCCTCTTCCACCCCCACCCCCACCCCTACAGACTCTCCTCACCCTCCAAGCAGGCCCCAGGACCTTTGTTCATGCTGTCTGTTTTCAGGAGTCCTCCCTGCAAACCCTACTCCTCTTTGAAGTCCCAGCCCAGGTGTGGTCTCCACAGGCCACCGGTCTTGAGCCTCCCAGGTGCAGAGATGAGATGTGCCGGGTCCTCCCAGAGCCCTCGTTTGTCCCCTCTGGGTGCTCAGCAAGAGCACGTGGTGGTCTTGTCACACGCGTTCACGCTCATTCTTGTTTTCATCGGTTTCCCCCCAAGTGTCCACTGATGCTGACCAGTGTTCCCGGCTGCAGTGGAGCAGGACCGGCTGCACTTCCCCAGCTGTAAGTGCGGAAATGTCAGCTCAGACTGGCTCAAGACAGAGACTGTGTTGACTGACGTGAGCTAGCTCTCCATAGTTTGTTGGCTTCGGGCACGGCTAGATCTAGGACAGCAGCTTACGGTATCAGAATGCTGCCTCTTTACCCCTCTTGGCTCTGCTTTCCTCCGCGTGGGTGCTGGAGGTGCAACAGGGAATGAGAACTCCCGGTTGCAAGTGACAGAACCTCTGAGGAGAATTGGCTTAAGCACAGAAACGTTCACTGATGTAGGTAACTGACCCGTCCGTGGGTAATTAGCTGCAGGCACGGATGGATCTAGGAGCCCCGTCGGCGTCTCTGGGGATTCTCTGTCCTCGGCACTCAGCTTGCCTCTGTGTTCGCTGCGTTCTCGGACAGACGCTCTTCGCGTGGTGTCAGGATACCTTGGAAGGTGGCCAGGCTTATATCGTAGTCTCGGAAGCCCCGGCAGAAGTGCTTGACTTGTGCACCGGGTCCTCGGAGAGTTTCAGAATTCGGTTTCCTGGTGTCCCCGTGGTCTGGCGTGAGTCACGCGTCCTTCCTTGAAGCATGGCTTGTTACCAGGCACGCGTGGCGTTGTGCAGCGGGTGCCCGAGACACAGGCCCAAAGAGACCAGGCACAGAACTGAGACCACAGGAAAGGGTCTGGACGTGCACGTCGGTGGAGGTTTTGATTCAAGACCGTCGTAGGCTTGGGCTGTTGTGATGCGGAGAGGTGGCAGGCACTGGTTTCCCAGTTTTCCCCAGCGGTGACGTCTGCGAAAAGTGTAGCACGACGACGTCACCGCCGGGGAGCTGACAGTGAGGCCCAGTCAGGTGGAGGGAAAGGTGGTGGTCGTCCTGGACCAGGCGTCCAGACACTTGTCAGCTGTGTATTCCCCGTGTGCCCTGTGCGTCTGTGGGGGTCTCTGGTGGGAGGGCACAGCGCCGATCGGCAAGGCCTTCCCCGAGGGTGCAGGTGACAGGGTCCTTCGAGGCGCGGATTGCCTGGGGACGTCGTCAGAGCCGCAGTAGTTAAGCTTTGGCTTCATAAGGAGAAGGTGTCCAGGCTCGTGTGTGCGACTGACGACTACCATAGACGTTTTCTCGAGAACCACCCCCCCCCCATGATGGCAGACTAGGAAGGGGTCCGTGTGTCCCCTGAAAGTTAACGTCTAACGTGGAAACCACGGAGGCAGCCCGCCTTTGTCCGAAGGGGAGTGTCTCTTACCTGGTGTGACGTCGGCTCCGTGACTGGCAGAGGGCGTGCCGTCTTCCGTCCTCCCTCCCTCGATCACTGTACATGATATTCCAGCACAACACAACGTCCGGCCCTTCCAGCCCCCGTAACGTGGGGCCGCTGAGGGTGTGGATCCGGCATTTTTGTGTCCCGTTTCTCACGCGGAGCCGGGTCCACACGGGGCCCCGGTAAATGCGTGTTGACTGCTGGCCACCCACCGGCTGTGCCCCTCACTCCTGTTTGCCTGGTCTCTGACCTGGTTTCTTTCTCGGTAAAGTCCCTCCAGCTCTTACCTCCTGGCTCCAGCCTGAAGTACCTGCAAGGTCCCCGCGTGTCCCAGGGGGTGCTCGGTGAGCTTCGGCTCATCCTGCTTAACGGTGGGAATGAGTCTGGCTGCGATCAGCTCCCCTCGGGGCCTCTGAGCCGGGCGTGTGGGGAGAGCCGCCTGGAGAACGTCGCTGGGGAGCTGGCCTCACATGGACACAGGAAGGAAACAAATGCCCGTCATCAGTGTTCTGATTTCGTCTGTCTCTACAATTCTGGGAGAAATCGGGCACTGGCTGCTGGAATGTTCCCTGAGGTCAGAAAGGGCCAGGGCTCCAGTGTAGCATTCGCTCGGCTGCAGACACACCTGGTGTCCCGTCAGGCAGGAGGCACGTCCCTCAGGAACCGTCTCCTCCTCCCGTGGGACACGGTCCTGAAGGAGGCCTCTGTCACCAGCGGGAGCTCCCTCTGCCCCAGCGCCGTCCCGTTTCCGTCCACCCTCCCCTGCGGGGCCCTCGTTCCTGGAGGTCAGTGCACTCAAGGAGGTCATGTATTCACACCTGGGCGGTATCTGTCCTTGGGTCCTGTTCTGGGGCCGTGCGTGTCTCCAGGTCAGGCAGGGGTGGGGTGGAAAGTGGGGGCGTCTTGGGGAGGCGCCTGCTGAGAAGGAGGCTTCTGCCAGAGGGGCCTTCCTGCGGCAGGTGGAGGAGGCTGGACTGCTGTGTGGGCTCGAGTCAGTTTACCTGGGAGTAGCGCCCGGAAACCACACCTGCCACATCCCATACACGCCGGTTTCGGTGGATTTGCTGCTGATCTCGGTGCTAGAAATTGCTGGGCCTCGGGAGACGCCTGATAAGCAGAATTTCACGAGGGAGACAACTTCAGACAAGCGACTGCAGTCCGGTCTGCTGCCAGCGTGGGGGTCTGTAATTTTACGAAGGCGAGTTTACCCTTTCGGGGCTCCTCGGCTAGAAGACGGCGGTGGTTCCTGGGATGGAAGGAGCCGGCTCAGGTGGGAGGAGGTTGCAGTCCGGCACAGACCCGGCCCCACGATGACCGTTGTTCCTGCCGAGGTCACAGGTGTGACCCTGAGGTCACGCTGTCCCATGCTCCGCCAGCCCCGGGATGGACCTGCTCCTTCCCGCTCTGACTCGGTGGTGACAGAGCTCTGGCCGCCTCACTTCCTGCCAACACCTGGGCAGGGTCCGTCTAAACCTCATCCGGGGTGTCTACACTCCCTTCTGGAATTCATCTGACTAAAGCTCTGGACGTCTGGAGCTCTTTCTTTTCTGTCCAGGGAGAAGGAGCAGTGGCTCAGAAGCAGGAGAGGCCCATGGCGCGAGTGCTGGACCAGAGTCCTGCCACCTGGGTTCCTCAGGTGCCACCCTGCCTGGGGTCAGTCTTCCCCTGGCCTCTTCCCATCACCATAAATATGGGCAGGTAGATCCGCCCAAAAGAAACTGCCACCGGAGCCTGTTTCCTCTCCCACTTGGTGGGTTTCCTCCCGTCATCTCCACACCCGTGACTCCGTCCGAGCTGTGGCTGCTCCATCTCGAGGAGACTGCGATGACTCCTCATGGCCGCGGCTCTCCCCGCAGCGTGCGCTCAGAGCAGATCTCCAGGTTCTCTCCGGGGGCAAGTCTGCTTTCTGTGAACCTTCCAGACACATTTTAGACACCTCCAGAAACACATATATTCCAGCACCTTATGTTCTCAAGAAGTTTGTAGGGTAAGCATTCTGCGAGTCTTCTGGTAGTGTTGCCTGCGCTTTTGCCGTGTGCGTTTTCCCTGTTACACTGAATTCCTTAGTGTCTTTCTCTCCTTTGTAAATTATAATTATGTATTCCAGCCATTGCCCCCTGGCTTATAGGCCATTAATATGCAGCCCTTAGCCCTGTTTGGTTTTGGTATCTCCTCCTTGGGTAAGACTCATGCACACATTATTCGGTACAACACCAAGCGTGTCCTTCCCTTTACTCCCTGTAACTCGCCGTATTTCGGACTTTGTTTCCCAGCCTGCTCATCGTTGTTTGTGTGTGTCCTTTAGAAACTCCAGCAGGGATGGGCTCCTGGGGTTCATCTCTCCTCTATTTTCTCTCTTTAAAAAATTTCTGCAGGTTCCCCTTCAGCATCTCTGTGTACAGCAGCTTCCTCTCATTATATTTTTAATCTGATCCTCTGCAGAAAAGTGCAGCTGTCCCCAGGGTCAGATTGTGGTCCTCCTAGAGGTTTGCTGGATCATACCTTCCTTCCTGACCTGTGCATCCCTTGGGGAAGGCTCCCACCTCTGTCTCCCGCGTGTAAGACGGTCCTCCCTAAAGGAGGGGCTTGGCTGAGCTGTGGGCCCCAATTCTTCACCCCTTCCTGTGGGAGCCGCCATCGTTCAGTTCTGGTTTGAGGCTTTGATGGACCTCGGCCAGGGGAGTGGGGAGGCAGTGACGGTGAGCCTCTAGGCTTTCTGGCTCCTCACCGCACTGGAAATCAGGATCCTGAAGGCAGCTGGAGGAGAGTGTTCTGCGTTGACTCTCTGAACACTGCAGGCTTGGAGCCTGAAATGCTTTTACACACTTACCAGGCACGTTGTAACTGCTCCAGCCAGTGCGAAGTTACCACATACGGATATTTTATGAGGGCTGTGTGAGGAATATGTCTTTGGTCAGAGCGTTCTAAGAAAGGAAAATTGTTCCTCACAAACGCCTCCTGGACGGTGACGTGCAACGTGTTTATCCACAGCAGGGGATCGGATCGCAACGGGCTTTTATGTTCAGACGCAGGACTCCCCACCCTCCCCCTCGAAAACCCTCCCCAGTGGGTGGACGATCAAGCTGGTAACACGTCAGACGGTGAGAAGTCGTCCCGTTCCTGGGGAAGAGACTTCTAACCCTCCTCGCCAGCGCTGGACTGATGTGGGGACCCCGAGGCCGCAGAGCCTGCGGCAGGTTGTACGGACCTGGTGAGAATCTTCGTGCTTATCCAATCGTCCTAGGAGGGCGGCAACACAGCCTACCACGTCATCAAGTCCCCGTGATGGGGCAGTGAGGGCCGGGACCCCCCAGCCAGCCGAGGACACAGGCGGGTCTGGGCTGGGAGAGCTGCCTGGAGGCCCCGGGCCCGCACGCGCTGTGTTCTGGAGGACATTACAGGACTTTTCAGGAATATTCCCCCTCCCGTGCCCACCTCCATGGATGGAATATACTGGTTTATTTTGAACTTTGCACTTGGTCATCTAAGGTGTTTTGGCCAAGGAAGTGTTAGTGGGCAGGTGCCACCACCACAGGCTTGAAAGGGCCGGCCCGTCAGACCTGCTCCCTGTGCCCCTGCTGTCACCCTGAGAAGAGTCTGCTGGTCGAGGATGACAAGAGCCGACCGCTGACCTACAGGCTGGCGTGCAGCCGCCCGAGACTCGTGGGGATCAGCCCACCTGCAGCCACCCCGCGGATGGCCCGAGCCGAGCGCCCCCTGCCACCTGCTGAGCCACGAGAGAGATGTCCTTGTGTTCAGTAGGTGGTGGCTACACAGTGAGAGCTGGCCGGCCCAGATTCCTCCGGCTCAGTCTCCCTGGGCTCGGGCCCAGCCTCTCTCCTGGAGCCGCGGAGCGCCACGGACAACCAACCAACAGCCCAGCCCTTGCTGGTTCGCTTTGTGTTGGACAAGTTTACAGAGTGTGGAAGTGGGCAGGGCAGCAACAGAGCCTTCCTTGTAACAGTGGCCAGTTAATAGCCAGTTGCTCTGTGTCCGTTTTGGCTGATACTCGGCAGGCAGCTCCGAGAATCCCATGAGGGCTCTGGGGCCTCCGTTTTCAGCAGGATCCTGCCAGGTCTTGGTGCCTGCTTTTGCCACTGCTGGGATGCTCTGCAAACTAGATCAGAGTCATGAAAAAGACTCACAATAACAAGACTTCTTAAACACTGCTTTCTCTGGGGTTTGGTATCCAGGAAGGTTGTTTTTCTTTTTTCCTTTGGTCAGACATACAAGAACATAAATGGGAGGATGTCTAAATCCCTTCCCTCCAGGTCTCAGCAGCATGCGGGCAGAGGTCGGGGTGCCCACCTGACATTGCCATCTGCCTCCACACGTCCTGCCTCTGTGGTGATGAGCACGGCTATTTGAGGTGACCCGGGGAGGGGGGCATGGGGACAGGAGAAATTCCCTGGGGAGGGGCTGGAGCAGAGACGGCGGGGTGGGGAGGGGGTGGTGGCAAGGCACCGACCTGGGCAGGGAGGGCTTGTAGGCAGAGGGACAAGAGGCCAGAACCCTTAGGGGGAGGCGCATGATGACCTGGGGACTCACGAGGTCCAGTGAGTCTGCAACACAGCCTGCTTTGGGAGGTGGGGAGATGCATCCTAGGGTGGGGATCACAGCCCAGGCCCAGGGCCCTTCCAGCCTCTGAGTGTATGGGTGCAGGGAGTGGGGGCTTCTGGCTGATTCAGAGGCCCCGCCCTCCTCTGCTCTGTAAAACAAGCTCCTGGGCTCCCAGAGCAGGACCCTGCCAGGTCCTGACAACAGGGGTGCTGGTGCAGGGGGCCGGCGCCTCTGAAAGAGAGGGTGTCCCTCCAGCTTCACAGCTTCCCTGCAGAGCCCCCTCTGGGTGCCCTGCCCCCACGGTCCTGCCCCACACAGGGTCCTTCTGCTGAGGACGGCTGGCGGTGGTCCTGCCCTGCCCAGCGCCCGGGGTGCCCCGGCTCTGCTCACACCCCTCACTCCCTCTGCTGGGGCTCAGCTGCAGCTGCTCATGTCCGCATGGGCCTCGGTCATCCTCTGCCCTCCAGCTCTGCCACCATCAGCGTGACCAAGTCCCGCTTTTCTGTCTAGATGCTGGCATCCCTCCACTTTTCTGTCTAGATGCTGGCATCCCTGCGCTTGAGGCTTGGGTGCCAGGGGAAACCACAGCGGCGAGGCAGTGACTGTGTTGGTGATTTAGAGGGCGGGGCGGAGGCGCAGGAGAAGGAATGCAGTTAACCTGGCAAAGGTGTGGGTGGCGGGGAAGGCGCAGCCGTGCAGATGGGTCAAGGTGGACACCTTCAATACGGGTTAGGATGGGAGACCCAGAGCCCGTTACACAGAAGGGGAAACTGAGGTTCAGAGAGGCCTGATCACTCCCTGTCCTGGTAACCGGGAGAGGGAACCGCCTGCAGTCCGGTGTCGCACCTGCTGGCCCCAGACCTCCTTCCGAGGCCACCTCTGTGGATGGTGCCTCATTGTCTTGACTCTTCCTGTTTGAGGCCAAATGAAGCCAAAATGAGAAATGCAGAAAAAAATTGCTGATGGCAAAAGAGCTTCAACCCCCATCGGTCATCGTTACTGTTTCCACAGACTTGTCTGTGTGCACAGAATGTCAATGTCCCGATGTTGAGGAAAGCTTCCCACACCAGGACCGGGCAGGGGTGAGGGCGCATCAGGGAGGGAACTCCAGGGACTCCCTCCCTGCAGGCTCCTCCCCAGGAAGGGGGGGACAGGAGGACGCTGCCCTTCCTGGGGTTCCGTACAGGTGGCCAGGAGACCGGGCCACAGGGAGAGGAAACAACAATGCTCAGATGTCCGGGGGGCCCGGAGCCGGGCATCCCCCCAGCTGAGGAGGGTTGGGGTTTGCATCACTGGGGGCTTCTGGGCTCCACCCAACAGACAAAAGGCCATCAAGCCATCGCCAGACCATCTGTCCGGGCAGATGTGTACTCTGGGCAGGTGTGCTATGTGGCTAAGTCATGAGCCCAGGTGGAAGCCTGGGGCGGGGCCAGGCCAGCGGGCGGGGCTGGAGAGGAGGGACAGTGCCAGACAAGGGTGGGGCTAGAGGGAAAAGGTGGGGTCAGGTCAGAGGGTTGGCTCGAGCAGAAGGGTGGGGCCACATGAGGGTGGGAGTTAGAGGCGGTGGGTGGAGCTAGGGCAGAAGGGCGGGGCTGCACATGGCAGAGCTAGAGGAGACCAGGGGAGGCTGGTCAGGGGCCAGGCCGGAGGGTGGGGCCCACAGTCCTTCCCTGGGGATGGCACAGGCAAAGTGATGACCGCCTCCCAGCGTCTCCCAGCTTCTGTCCTGGCATCTCCTTCGCTGGACCTCAAGGGAAAGGGGCAGGGGAATCACGCGGCTGCCTCTGCACGTGCGCAGCAGCTGCCTGCAGGCACATCCCCCCCCGCCCCCCAGCCTCTATTCCACTCCTAATTACGCATTCACTCTTGCCCTTGGGAAACCGTAAAGCTGTGTTTAATAGTATCCTTTTTACTTTCATTGAATTTTTATGTTATGGTTTTGAGGGTGTTTGAGACTCCTAAGATTTCATTCTTAGGAAATCCTTGAACTATCTTTTTATTTGAAAGTGCTCTTGCAAAATGCCCATTGCTGTTTTGTGGGCATATTCTTTAAACACACGTCGATGGCCCTGTGTTCTAGTTTTCATTCTGTTTAGGACACTTATTTTTACAAATGATTGATTGGCACACGTGCTTGTTGGGAAATACGTTCAGGAATTCCTACGCTTCCGTAAACGGGTTAAAGCTTAGAGCAGAGAGCTGCCACAACAGGGCGAAAACGCCCAAGGTGAGCTAGCGAGATATTGTACTGGGATCACGAGAAACTTGTTGCATCACCTGCAGGAAATTACTTTCCATCTGGCACCAGTGTACCTTGATCAAACACTCCTCTTGCCCCCCAGACCATTTGCTTCTTACACACAAGTTAACATTTGCTCTCTGATGGTTTTCTTCACGTTCACCACGTATGTAAGTTCTTGAGAGTTCAGTAAATACGGAGACGAAAACCCTGTTCAGGGCTCTTGTCTCCTCCCAGACATTAGCCTCTCTCATACTCAGTTTTGTGTCTTCTCTCTTGCTGGACAAGAGAGAAATCCAGACCCCTAGTCTGACATGTGCTCCTATGGCCAAGCGTACAGGAGCTCCGTGGTTCAAACCCACGTCGTCCTCCGAGGCTCGCCTTCCCCGGGCTCCCTCTCCACTGTCCCAGGAGACCAGGAGGTGGCGGCCCCCACAACACGCTCAGGGAAGCCCCTGCTGCACGTCCCTGTGGGGCCGGGTCCACATCTCCCTAGGCGCGTGCTGGAAGGACAGGACCGCGAGCCCCTGGCCCCACCTCCTCTCCCACAGACCCGAGGGTCCCACACACCCGCCAGCCAGACGCCGCGGGCCACGAGGAGACTCCGGGTGGGGCGCGACAGTTCTCATCACAGAGACCTCTTCTCCACGGGGGCCACCCCCGTGCGGAGGTCAGGTGCACATCCGAACATGCAGCCGATACTGCAGAGGGACAGGATAGGAACACACCCACGTCATCCCAGGTAGTTTCCTGGAGAGAGATACGCGATGCCGGTTATAGTTTGATTTCGGACGAAGGACGGAGAAAGTTCCCTCTATCTGGGTCCCCTGCGGTGTGCTCCTAAACACGTGGGGTCTGTTGGGAGGGGATGGGCACGTGGACGGGCTCCACCGCTGGTGATGCCCCCTGAGCCCCCGAACGCAGCCCACCCGGGTGGGGTGGGGGTGACCCCAGAGTGACAGGAGCCAGGGGGAGGGAAAAGCACTCAGATGATCCATGAGAACATGGTCCTGCGGCTCCCGTGTCCCTGGAAGATTCTGAGTGTGTGGGAACAAGCTGGAGCCCGCGGTTCGGGGGTGAGTGTGGCGGAGAAGCGGGTGTTCAGCGTGCAAAGGCCTGGCGCGTGTTTGCGTGTTTCACTGCTGAGAGCATCCAGGAGAGCAGGCGGGGCCGCAGGGGAGGGGCGGGCCCTGGGCAGCCAGTCTGGACGCTCCCAGGGGGAGACCTGTCACTTCCTCAGATGCACAGTAAGCTTCGGCTTCCTACGTTCCCCAAAGGGGAGTGGTTCTGGCTCTTCTAGGGAATTCCTGAATCCAAGACGCTATCCTTCAGAATGTCTGGAGTCCCCTTTTTCCCAGCTGAGATCAAGACCAGTGAAGGAAGGAGGGAACCAGGGCTAGAGATTTGACAAGGTTGGTTAGCGTCCAGTTCAAGGTCAGAATGACCCATCACTTGGAGTCCTGGCTGTCTGAACTTCAAGGAGAAACAGCCCCAAGCCCTGTGAATCAGAAACCCCCTCAGATGTGAAGGAATCCACACCTGACAGCCTTCACTCCCTTTTTAGATTCTTCTCCAGAATTCCCTCTGGGTGATGAAACGCGTCTCCATGGAAACACCTTGAGGGTGGATTACCTGGGCTCTTTTAAATGGCACTGAAAAGAATGTGGCAGGTGCAGAATTGCCTTCCAGAACCTTCCAGCTCAGCCTGGCCAGCAGCTGGAAGCAGCTGAGGGAGTGACCCAGCCAGGCCAGGTGGAGCAGAGAGCCACCAGTGGGGCCCCACCGGAAATCTGACCCCAGGACTGTGGGGAGTCAGGAACCACTGACATTTGAAGCCACAACCCTTTTGGAAGGTCTGTCCTGCAAGAAGAGATAACCGACTCAGAGGGGGCACAGGCGAACTGGCCTGGAGTGTCACCAGCAGGGAGGAGCTCCCAGGTGAGGCTGTCATTTCCTCCCTGGACCCGGATCCCCTCCCACTCAGCTGGTCAGCTACAGCTCTGGGGGCGGGGTCACCCTGTGCACGCCCCCTTCTCCAGGAGGTGCTCTGTGGCCCTCCTGGCAGTGACCTTTGGATCCTGCTTCAGCTTTAACGAGTCCTCCTAACAGCGTGCGGTGACGTGTCAATATTACTTTCTCCACCTGACGCGGAAGGTTTGATCTTTGATTCCTCCTCATCCCCAGGACGCCTGCGGGCACGGCGATGTCTTGATTCATCTGTGATTTAACACGGGGATCTCCCAGTGTGGGGAGTTGCATTCTGTGTCACACGTGCAACAGTGCAGGCCACACCCTGCCAAGTAGGACCAGAGTCAGAGCTGCATTCTAAGGAGCTGTCACTGGGGACGCCTGGGGGCAGGTGCGTCCCTCCTTGGGGACCTGTGCTCAAGGTCCGTCCACAGTGAAACAGCAACGGCACATCGACTGTGACTGCACGTCTGCGGTTGGGCGTCTGTCATTCATTTCCTCCCCGCTTTGCTGTGGGACACCGCCTCTGCCCTTCGTTGGTTCTCACAATAGCTTTGGAATTGGTTTCTCCTTGACCCAAGGGTTTGATCACCAGATCTTCACATTCTTCAGGAGACGGAGGAAGCAGCAACTTGGGGACAAATTTTCCTAAGTCAGAGCCACCTGGGCAGTGACGTACACGCCGAGTCCCTCGCTGGGCTCTTGGGACAGATAAAGCCAAGCGTGTAGCATTCCCCAAGTCCGAACACACCGCACGTGGGCCGGGATGGGGGAAGGCCACCGTCGCTGTGGCTGTTTCTCTCTCAGGTGTCTCTCCTCCTCCCGGATCAGGGCCGCTGGTCACCTGCCCGAGGAGCCCCTTTCTCACCTGGGCCAGGTGCTCTCGGCAGTCAGTGCTCCTGGGCAACCTCTCTGTCTCAGCAGCCTGGGAGGCCTGCGAAAGTGTCCACAGAAAGATGATGAATATGGGAACATTCTCGGAGTTAACCCCGCCTCCCCAGGTGCAGACTTGCTCATGTTCGCAGGGGCTCCCGGCGGCGTCTCTCTGGAGAGACCAGTGTAGACGGCCCAGTGGTGGAGATGGTGTCAATGGCCTAACTTGGGAGCATGCTCCGCCCCCCGCTTGGCCTCACTCCGCTCTCCCCCTCCTCCCCCTGCACCTGCCTCTCCAGGGCTCCTTGCTGGGAAGCCCCAGGAGGGACCCCCACAGTACTGGCTGGGATGGCCCACTGTCTACGCCCACACAGTTGCACCAGGACAGGTGGGGTGGGGGGCTGGGTGTGAGACGCTGGAGGGAGCACCCTGGGGTGGGGTCTCTCTGAGGTGGTCGGGAGATTCCCGGCACAACTTGGTCTGCTAGAGGGTCTGATGATTCTCTGCCCTTACAGTCGTGAGTCCATGCACGTCTCCGTCTCCGGGTGACTGTCCGTGCTCTGCCCTCAGCACTTGCGAAGGTTGAATGGCTTTGTCCAGTGTTTATTCAAGTGCAGTAACGTTTGACCCCACCCAGCACCAGCGGCAGGACGCCAGCTGCAGAGACCGTCCCCTGGCAGGTCTGATTATCATGCCTGATGCCTGGTCACTGCCCATCAGAACAACACGCTCACATCCCGAGCCCAGCTCAGCTCCGAGCGCTCAGCACGCTGTGGGGATGCAGGGCCCTGGATGTGTCCTCGGGGACCCCACACAGGGTTGGAGGCCGCTTTCCTCAGCGAGGGATTCCTGCCGAGCACGTCAAGTGGGCAAACGTTGAGAAACGAAACCGGTTCAGCTCTGCCCCCCGTGTTCTGGCAGGCTTGCTCGGGGCTCCTGGTCCCGGGCCCATCGGACACGGAATCGGCCTGAGAGTAGTCACTGCATGTAAACTACGGCATTTGAGAGGATCAGACAGCGACAGGCACTCATCCACGGGGTGTGGGTGGAACCCCAGGACCTCTCGACAGGGTCGGCTCACGAAGCAGGTTTCCTGAGAAATGTCGGAGGCGGCCTCTCCTCACGTGCAATTTTAATCCTGACGTTTTCCGTTTGTCTTATCCAGGGATTCTTTCTCTCAGAGGAGGGTGACACACACAGACGGGTCCCCACTCAGGTGTTGTTTATCACTGTCAGCACCAGCGGCCGCTTCTCCTCTGTCGTCCTCTGTTCTAGCCCATCGCTGGAACGTCTTCACACGTTTCGGCCCCGCCATGTGCTGTGTGTCCTTCCCCCTGCACCTCCCTGGGCTCTGCTCCGAGACGACCTTGTGCTCCTGTCCCTGGGAGGGGCCGTGGCTTCGCGGAGAGCTGTGCAGAGTCTGGAGTCAGCCGGCCAGTGGGGGGCCCGTGCCGCCCCCGCGGTGTGGCCTGGGTGACGTCACTCCATCTCTCTTAGCTCCGTCTCCTGTCTGTGAACTTGGGAGTTTAAAGAGGGCGTGTCACACAGAGGACGAGGGACGAGGCGTATACATATGGAGTCAGCACTGAGCCTGAGACGTT
>NW_026057587.1:3860236-3883610 GCF_023721935.1 Panthera uncia | reverse complement strand
GGGAGTAGAAAGGTGCACACACTCAATGGGGGTCCAGGCCCCTTACAGTGCACTGTGGACTGGCTGGGCCATCCTGGACAAAAGAGCATCTCTGAGCCTCCATTTGCCCCTTGAGGAGGGCAGTAGAAGTTCTTCTACGGGTGATCATGAGGGTAAAAGATCATTTCGGGGAACAACATGGAAAAGCTAAGGAAACCAGGCAGTGTACGGTCTCTGGAGTCTTACACTTCCAAGCTGGTTGCGGCACCACAGCTCGGCTGCACCCCCAACGCTGTTGCTTGATCCTCGTGTGGTCACGTCCTCCCTCTGTGTTCTGTGTTCCTAGGGGATAGGGGTGGGCTGCGGGATCCAGGCTTCCTCTGGTCACTATGCACCTGAACCCTCAGGGACTAGGGGGTGAATCGTGAGGGAACTCCACCAGGCGACCTTGCAGCAGAGGGAAGGTTGGGACTTTCCTGTATCCTGTTTCCCTGAGACAGACTGTGGAGTCGTGATGCAATCTGGCTGGGCTTTGGGTCCCAAAGGGGTGGATCGCTGCCTGGTCCATGTGGACATAAATACCAAAGGTAGCATGAAGGAGGAGATTCAAAGAAAGAGGCTCTGATCTCAGGCTTGAGTCTCTTTCTCTTGCTGGAAAGGGTGGGGGCATTGCGATGGAGCACAGCTGTGGGCTGAGACGTCGTCTCTGATCCTTCTTGAGCTGTGATGGTCACTGTGGGGTGGTGTTGAGCTCAAATTCCCATAGCAGGAGTCTCCTGGGACTCCCCCATAATTGCCCCTCCCTCAGTCAGAGTTTTGGCTACCTCTCTAGCGTGCAGAATGAGCCAAAAGTTGAATCCATTATTTTTTCGAGGAGGGGGAAGGATGGGTGTCTGAGCAGCCCCAGGTCTGGAGGCGGGAAGAGTGTGAATCCTTTGGCCGCGGTAGGTTTCGCTGGCTGTTAACAGCATCCTCTCAACAGCAAGGACCCCTCTCAAGTAAACCATGTGTTTTGGAAGAATTCTGATCCCAGGCTGCTTCTGCAAGGTCTTCAATGTCTCTGCTCCCAAAGGGAAAGTAACGAAAATACTGGTTTTCTTGTCTTGTGGTTTAAATGATCGTGGCTGCCCTGAGACTGAGGATTAAGTAAAACTGATTCAAGTCCTTATTTGAATTAATCCAACTCAACATTGTTGTTACACCAGTAAACACTAATGAACTTTTGTGGGATGGTATTGGCATGTGTTCTCTACTCTTTGTGAGCGTGCACACCACATATAACTTTATACGTACACAGAATAAGTTTACCAGAATTTATAAACCATATGAAGTTTTCAAGTGCAACATGGCTCCTTTTTTAACTATATAGGCTAAACCTAGAACCCTCCTTTTCAAAAATAGTAGGTCTGTGCCTCAAAGTAAGTTGCCATAAAAGAGATGCCCCAAACCAATCTTGAAACATTCCAAAGAGTTTTTAACCAACAGACTGAGGAGTTTGTGCAAAAAGCTCAAAATTAGAAATATTTTAGTTAAAACGTTAGGAACGGGTGAGGCTTGGTGTCAGTCAAGCATGATGAAAAATCCAGCATTGGGATCATGTGCAACATGTTCAGATTTGCTCTGTGTGACATTTCCCCTCTACAGGTGAACATAGCAATGCAGACAGATGTGGGTTTGTATCCTACGTAGACACGATCGTTCAACACCCACATCTAATGAGCCCAGTGCTCTGTGTGGACAGTAAGTCACTTGAGTCTTGGGTGGAAAGTCCCATCCACACATCCTGTATTTCTTGTCTGTTGGGTGGTGGTGTCCCAACAGGTTGCTGGTGAAGACACTGGTTCTGTTTCTTCCCTCTTCTGTGGGAGTCTGTATAGTCAAATGACTCAAGGGGGGTTCTAGTATTTCTCTAACACCCCAATCACCTCTCAAATGTGCTCTAAACATTTCCATCAATACACCAAGAATTGTTTCACTGAGGTCAGAAAGATCATCTTTGTGTTTGGAAGGTGTGGGTTCAAGACCACTTGTTTTCCAGCCGTGTGATCCTGCACATTTCACATGAACTCTGATTTTTCTCATTAGCAAAGAGGAGAAAGAGAACACCTTAGCCAGATTCGGGGCCAAATGGCCACACACCTGCAAGGCCTTGGTCTGGTGGCCGAGTCCCATGTTCAGGGCTCAGGTTCCATGACCATGTCCGTGAGAACCAGGCACACGGTGACACGAAGGAGGTAGGACAGGGAAATTCCTATCTCCTACCAACCAGGGGCAGGAGTTGCAGAGGCACTGTGATGTCCCATGGGGACCTAGTTCTTCTGTCTGGTGGCTTTGTGTCTTCATTGTCTTAGGTGAAGGTGACCTAGTTCAGTACAAGACCTATAAAGGGTTCACAACCCATGGACCTGAAACCTGAGGACCTGATTATCTTGCCTGCACATCTACCTGCAAGGGGGCTGGAGGAGGTCGACTACATTCTGTGGAGCTACAAGTCCAGAGCAGGAAGGGGAAGGAAATGGAATCACTAATTACAGTAGAAACATGTGGGGCACAGTGATTCCTACCGAGGTCCCTTCATTCTTTCATTTACATCCAAGTCCGTGTAGAGTGCAATGACTTCAGGGACAGAATTCAGGGATTCACCCCCTACATGTGACACCCAGTGCTGATCCCAAGTGTCCTCCCTAATGCCCCTCACCAATTTAGCCCATCCCCCCACCCACAATGCCTCCAGCCCCCCTCTGTTCCTATTTGAGTCTCTTCAGTTCTGTCCCCCTCCCTGTTTATATTTTTGCTTCCCTTCCCTCATGTTCATCCGTTTTGTATCTGATTCCGCACATGAGTGAAGTCCTATGGTGTTGGTCTTTCTCTGACTGAAATCACCTCACGTAATACCCTCCAGTTCTGTCCATGTAGTTGCAAATGGCAAGATTTCATTCTTTTTGATTGCCGAGTAATACTCCAGTATATATATGTGCCACATCTTTTTTTTACTTTTATTCCCTACTTTGTATATATTTAAGTTTTTGAATCTTGCATCAACCTTTTTTTTCAATATATGAAATTTATTCTCAAATTGGTTTCCATACAACACCCAGTGCTCATCCCAAAAGGTGCCCTCCTCAATACCCATCACCCACCCTCCCCTCCCACCCACCCCCCATCAACCCTCAGTTCTCAGTTTTTAAGAGTCTCTTATGCTTTGGCTCTCTCCCACTCTAACCTCTTTTTTCCTTCCCCTCCTCCATGGGTTTCTATTAAGTTTCTCAGGATCCACATAAGAGTGAAAACATATGGTATCTTTCTCTTTATGGCTTATTTCACTTAGCATCACACTCTCCAGTTCCATCCACGTTGCTACAAAGGGCCAGATTTCGTTCTCATTGCCATGTAGTACTCCATTGTGTATGTAAACCACAATTTCTTTATCCATCAGTTGATGGACATTTAGGCTCTGTCCATAATTTGGCTATTGTTGAGAGTGCTGCTATAAACACTGGGGTACAAATGCCCCTATGCATCAGTACTCCTGTATCCCTTGGGTAAATTCCTAGCAGTGCTATTGCTGGGTCATAAGGTAGGTCTATTTTTAATTTTCTGAGGAACCTCCACACTGTTTTCCAGAGTGGCTGCACCAATTTGCATTCCCACCAACAGTGCAAGAGGGTTCCCGTTTCTCCACATCCTCTCCAGCATCTACAGTCTCCTGATTTGTTTATTTTGGCCATTCTGACTGGCGTGAGGTGGTATCTGAGTGTGGTTTTGATTTGTATTTCCCTGATAAGGAACGATGTTGAGCATCTTCTCGTGTGCCTGTTGGCCATCCGGATGTCTTCTTTAGAGAAGTGTCTATTCATGGTTTCTGCCCATTTCTTCACTGGGTTATTTGTTTTTGGGTGTGGAGTTTGGTGATCTCTTTATACATTTTGGATACTAGGTCTTTGTCCGATATGTCATTTGCAAATATCTTCTCCATTCTGTTAGTTTCCTTTTAGTTTTGTTGGTTGCTTCCATTGCTGTGCAGAAGCTTTTTATCTTCATAAGGTCCCAGTAGTTCATTTTTGCTTTTAATTCCCTGGTCTTTGGGGGATGTGTCAAGAAATTGCTACGGCTGAGGTCAGAGAGGTCTTTTCCTGCTTTCTCCTCTAGGGTTTTGATGGTTTCCTGTCTCACATTCAGGTCCTTTATCCATTTTGAGTTTATTTTTGTGAATGGTGTGAGAAAGTGGTCTAGTTTCAACCTTCTGCATGTTGCTGTCCAGTTCTCCCAGCACCATTTGTTAAGGAGACTGTCTTTTTTCATTGGATGTTCTTTCCTGCTTTGTCAAAGATTAGTTGGCCATACGTTTGTGGGTCTAGTTCTGGGGTTTCGTCTGGGATTGTGATGCCTCCTGCTTTGGTGGTCTTCTTCAAAATTACTTGGGCTATTCGGGGCCTTTTGTGGTTTCATATGAATTTTAGGATTGCTTGTTCTAGTTTCGAGAAGAATGCTGGTGCAATTTTGATTGGGATTGCATTGAATGTGCAGCTAGCTTTGGGTAGTATTGACATTTTGACAATATTCTTCCAATCCATGAGCACGGAATGTCTTTCCATTTCTTTATATCTTCTTCAACTACCTTCGTAAGCTTTCTATAGTTTTCAGCATACAGATCTTTTACCTCTTTGGTTAGATTTATTCCTAGGTATTTTATGCTTCTTGGTGCAATTGTGAATGGGATCAGTTTCTTTGTCTTTCTGTTGCTTCATTGTTAGTGTGTAAGAATGCAACTGATTTCTGTACATTGATTTTTGTATCCTGCAACTTTGCTGAATTCATGTATCAGTTCTAGGAGACTTTTGGTGGAGTCTATCGGATTTTCCACGCATAGCATCATGTCATCTGCAAAAAGTGAAAGCTTGACTTCATCTTTGCCAATTTTGATGCCTTTGATTTCCTTTCGTTGTCTGCTGATGCTAGAACTTCCAACACTATGTTAAACAACAGTGGTGAGAGAGTGGGCATCCCTGTCGTGTTCCTGATCTCAGGGAAAAAGCTCTGTTTTTCCCTATTGAGGATGATGTTAGCTGTGGGCTTTTCATAAATGGCTTTTATGATGTTTAAGTATGTTCCTTCTATCCCGACTTTCTCAAGGGTTTTTATTAAGAAAGGGTGCTGAATTTTGTCAAAGGCCTTTTCTGCATCGATTGACAGGATCATGTGGTTCTTTTCTTTTATTAATGTGATGTATCACGTTGATTGATTTGCGAATGTTGAACCAGCCCTGAATCCCAGGAATGAATCCCACTTGATCATGGTGAATCATTCTTTTTATATGCTGTTGGATTCGATTTGCTAGTATCTTGAGAATTTTTGCATCCACGTTCATCAGGGATATTGGCCTGTAGTTCTTTTTTTAATGGGTCTCTGTCTGGTTTAGGAATCAAAGTAATACTGGCTTCATAGAATGAGTCTGGAAGTTTTCCTTCCCTTTCTATTTCTTGGAATAGCTTGAGAAGGATAGGTATTATCTCTGCTTTAAATGTCTGGTAGAACTCCCCTAGGAAGCCATCTGTTCCTGGACTCTTATTTGTTGGGAGATTTTTGATAACCGATTCAATTTCTTTGCTGGTTATGGGTCTGTTCAAGCTTTCTATTTCCTCCTGATTGAGTTTTGGAAGCGTGTGGGTGTTTAGGAATTTGTCCATTTCTTCCAGGTTGTCCAGTTTGTTGGCATATAATTTTTCATAGTATTCCCTGATAATTGTTTGTATCTTTGAGGGATTGGTTGTAATAATTCCATTTCCATTCATGATTTTATCTATTTGGGTCAGCTCCCTTTTCTTTTTGAGAAGCCTGGCTAGAGGTTTGTCAATCTTATTTTTTCAAAAAAACCAACTCTTGGTTTCGTTGATCTGCTGTACAGTTTTTTTAGATTCTATATTTCTGCTCTGATCTTTATTATTTCTCTTTTTCTGCTGGGTTTAGGCTGCCTTTGCTGTTCTGCTTCTATTTCCTTGAGGTGTGCTGTTAGATTTTGTATTTGGGATTTTTCTTGTTTCTTGAGATAGGCCTGGATTGCAATGTATTTTCCTCTCAGGACTGCCTTCGCTGCATCCCAAAGCGTTTGGATTGTTGTATTTTCATTTTCGTTTGTTTCCATATATCTTTTAATTCTCTAATTGCCTGGTTGACCCACTCATTCTTTAGTAGGGTGTTTTTTAACCTCCATGCTTTTGGAGGTTTTCCAGACTTTTTCCTGTGGTTGATTTCAAGCTTCATAGCATTGTGGTCTGAAAGTATGCATGGTATAATTTCAATTCTTGTATACTTATGAAGGGCTGTTTTGTGACCCAGTATGTGATCTATCTTGGAGAATGTTCCATGTGCACTCAAGAAGAAAGTATATTCTGTTGCTTTGGGATGCAGAGTTCTAAATATATCTGTCAAGTCCATCTGATCCAATGTATCATTCAGGGCCCTTGTTTCTTTATTGACTGTGTGTCTAGATCTATCCATTTCTGTAAGTGGAGTGTTAAAGTCCCCTGCAATTACCACATTCTTATCAATAAGGTTGCTTATGTTTGTGAGTAATTGTTTTATAGATTTGGGGGCTCCAGTATTCGGCGCATAGACATTTATAATTGTTAGCTCTTCCTGATGGATAGACCCTGTAATTATTATATAATGCCCTTCTTCATCTCTTGTTACAGCCATTAATTTAAAGTCTAGTTTGTCTGATAGAAGTATGGCTACTCCAGCTTTCTTTTGGATTCCAGTAGCATGATAGTTCTCCACCCCCTCACTTTCAATCTGAAGGTGTTCTCAGGTCTAAAATGAGTCTCTTGTAGACAGCAAATAAATGGGTCTTGTTTTTTTTATCCATTCTGATACCATATGTCTTTTGGTTGGCACATTTAATCCATTTACATTTAGTGTTATTATAGAAAGATATGTGTTTAGAGTCATTGTGATGTCTATGTGTTTTATGCTTGTAGCAATGTCTCTGGTACTTTGTCTCAGAGGATCCCCCTTAGGATTTCTTGTAGGGCTGGTTTAGTGGTGACGAATTCCTTCAGTTTTTGTTTGGGAAGACCTTTATCTCTCTTTCTATTCTAAATGAGAGACTTGCTAGATAAAGGATTCTCGGATGCATATTTTTTCTGTTCAACACATTGAAGATCTCATGCCAATCCTTTCTGGCCTGCCAAGTTTCAAAAGAGAGATCAGTCATGAGTCTTCTAGGTCTCCCTTTTTATGTTAGGGCACGTTTATCCCTTGCTGCTTTCAGAATTTTCTCTTTATCCTTGTATTTTGCCAGTTTCACTATGATATGTCGTGCAGAAGATCGATTCAAGTTACGTCTGAAGGGAGTTCTCTGTGCCTCTTGGATTTCAATGCCTTTTTCCTTCCCCAGTTCAGGGAAGTTCTCAGCTATTATTTCTTCAAGTACACCTTCAGCACCTTTCCCTCTCTCTTCCTCCTCTGGGATACCAATTATGCGTATATTATTTCTTTTTAGTGTATCACTTAGTTCTCTAATTTTCTCCTCATACTCCTGGATTTTATCTTCTCACCTTACTCTTTTCCATAATTTTATCTTCTAGTTTACCTATTCTCTCCTCTGCCTCTTCAATCCAAGCCGTGGTCGTTTCCATTTTATTTTGCATCTCGTTTAAAGCGTTTTTCAGCTCCTCCTGACTGTTCCTTAGTCTCTTGATCTCTGTAGCAATAGAGTCTCTGCTGTCCTCTATACTGTTTTAAAGCCCAGTGATTAATTTTATGACTATTCTAAATTCACTTTTGGTTATATTTAAATCCTTTTTAATCAGTTCATTAGCTGTTATTTCCTGGAGATTCTTCTGAGGGGAATTCTTCCATTTGGTCATTTTGGATAGTCCCTGGAGTGGTATGGTCCTGCAGGGCACTTCCCCTGTGCTGTGGTGTATAACTGGAGTTGGTGGGCGGGGCCGCAGTCAGACCTGATGTCTGCCCCCAGCCCACCTCTGGGGCCACAGTCAGACTGGTGTGTGCCTTCTCTTCCCCTCTCCTAGGGGCGGGATTCACTGTGGGGAGGCGTGGTCCGTCTGGGCTACTTGCACACTGCCAGGCTTGTGGTGCTGGGGATCTGGCGTATTAGCTGGGGTGGGTAGGCAAGGTGCACGGGGGCAGGAGGGGCAGGCTTAGCTCGCTTCTCCTTAGGTGATCCGCTTCAGGAGGGGCCCTGTGGCAGCCAGAGGGAGTCAGACCTGCTGCCGGAGGGGTGACTCCGCAGAAGCAAGCGTTGGGTGTTTGTGCAGAGCAAGCAAGTTCCCTGGCAGGAACTGGTTCCCTTTGGGATTTTGGCTGGGGGATGGGCGAGGGAGATGGTGCTGGCGAACACCTTTGTTCCCGCCAAACTGAGCTCTGTGGTCCCAGGGCTCAGCAACTCTCCCTCCCTTTGTCCTCCAGCCTTCCCGCTTTCCGAGCAGAGCTGTTAACTTAGGACCTCCCAGATGCTAAGTCCCGCTTGCTGTCGGAACACACTCCATCCGGCCCCTCTGCTTTTGCAAGCCAGACTCGGGGGCTCTGCTTGGCCGACTGGCTGCCCCTCTGCCCCGGCTCCCTCCCGCCAGTCTGTGGAGCGCGCACCACCTTGCTGCCCTTCCTACCCTCTTCCGTGGGCCTCTTGTGTGCGCTTGGTTCCGGACACTCCCTTCTGCTAGTATTCTGGTGGTTTTCTGGGTTAGTTAGGCAGGTGTAGGTGGAATCTAAGTGATCAGCAGGCTGCGCGGTGAGCCCAGCGTCCTCCTATGCCACCATCTTCCCTCCTTATCCATTCATCTTCTTTATCCATTCATCTATTGATGGACACTTGGGCTGTTTCCATAATTTGCCTATCATATGCTGCTGTAAGCATAAGGGTGCTTGTATCTCTTTAATCAGTATTTTCATATTCTTTCAGTAAAGACCCAGTAGTGCCATGCTTGGATCATAGGGTAGTTCTATTTTTAACTTTCTGAGGAACCTCCATACTCTTTTCCAGAGTGGTTGCCCCGGTTTTCATTCCCACCAACAATGCAAGAGGGTTCTCCTTTCTCCACATCCTCTCCAATACCTGTTGCTTCTTGGGGTTTTGATTTTTAGCTATTCTGATGGGTAGTCTTTTCATTTCCTTGATGAGTGATGAGAATTTTTTCACATGTCTGTTGCCCATCTTGAAGTAATTAGAAAAGTGTCTATTCACGTCTTCCCATTATTTAATTGGATTATTTTTGCAACGTCCTATAATTTTATGTTTGGATAGTCTTTGTTAGATGTTAGATATGTCTTTTGCAGACCTCTTCTCCCATTATTTAGGTTACCTTCTAATCTTTTGATTTCTCTGCTGTGTAGAAGCTTTTGTCTTGATGTAGTCCTAACAGTTTATTTTGTCTCCTTATGTCAAGAGACTAATCTAGAAAGCAGTTGCCATGGCCAATGTCGAAGGGGTTGCTGCCTGTGTTCTAGGATTTTGGTGGTTTCCTGTCTCACATTTAGGTCTTTAATCCATCTTGGGGTGGGTGTGTGTGTGTGTGTGTGTGTGTGTGTGTGTGTGTGTAATAAAAGTGGTCCAGTTTCATTCATTTGCATACTGGCCAGTTTTCCCAGTACCATTTCTTTGTCAAAGAGATCTTTTTCTCATTGGATATTCTTTCATCATTTGTTGAAGGTTAATTGACCATATAGTTGTGGGTTTATTTCTGCATTTTCTATTCTGTTTTATTGATACACATGTCTGTTTCTGTGCCAATACCTTACTATTTTGATCACTACAGCTTACAGTAATGTAACTTGAAGTCCAAAATTGTGATGCCTCCGGACTTATTTTTCTTTTGCCAGGTTGCTTTGGCTATTAAGGGTCCTTTCTGGCTCCACACACAGTTTAGGATTGTTCTAGCTTGTGAGAAAATGCCGTTGGCATTTTGATAAAAAATTACATTAATTCTGTAGGTTGCTTTGGGGAGTATGGACATCTTAATAATTCCCAATCTATGAGCATGGAACGTCTTTTCATTTCTGTGTTGTCTTCAAGGTCTTTCATCAGTGTTGTATAGTTTTCAGACTACATATCTTTCACCTCTTCGGTTGGGTTTAGCCCTAGTGTTTTCTTGTTCTTGGAGTAGTTGTAAATGTGATTGACTCCTTAATTTCACTTTCAGCCACTTTATAGAAATGCAAGTTTTTGGCACAGTGATTTTTTGGTATCCTCTGACTTCACTAAACTGATCGGTTCTGGCAGCTCTTTGGTTGAGTCTTTAGGGTTTTCTATGTAGAGTATCCTGTCCTCTGCAAATAGTACGAGTTTCACTGCTTCCTTGTTGGCCTCCGTGACTTCTATCTTTGTGTTGCCTGACTGCTGTGGCTAGGACTTCCACTACTGTGTTGAAGAAAAGTGGTAAAAGGGGACATCCCTCTTGTGCTCCTGCATCAAAGGAAAAGCTGTTTTTCCCCATTTAAAACATTGGCTGTGTGTTTTTCGTATAAGGCCTTTATTATGTTGAGGCATGTTCCCTCTAAACCCACTTTGTTGAAGGTTTTTATCATGAATGGATGTTGTACTTTGTTAAATGCTTTTTCTGCATCTATTGAAATGATCATGTGGTTTTTGCCTGTCTCTTGCTGATGTGATGTATCCTGTTTTGCAAAGATCCAATCGCCCTTGCAACCTGGGAATAAATCCCACCTGATCACTGTGAATGATTTTTTTTTTTCCTGGATGGTTGAATTAGGTTTGCTCGTACTGAGAATTTCTGCATTCTATTCATCAGGGATTATTGGCCTATAGCTCTCATTATTAGTGGTGTCTTTGTTTTTGTTACTAGGATAATGCTGGCGCCTAGAATGAATTTGGAAGTTTTTCTTCCTTTTCTATTTTTTGGAAGAGTTTGAGAACGATAAGGATTAACTTGTTAAATACTTGATAGAATTCTCCTGTGAAGCCATCTGGTCCTGGACTTCTATTTGGGAGGTTGTTTTTTTTTTTTAATTGCTAGTTCAATTTCATTGCTAGTAAGTATACTGTTCAAATTTTCTGATTGAATTTTAGTAGGTTATATGTTTCAAGGAATTTATCCATTTCTTCTAGGCTGTCCAATTTGTTGCTGTATATTATCCTATTTCTGTGATGTTGGTTCTTGATCACTTCTCATTTTAGTCCTTTTTTTTAATGAGTCTTGCTAGATGTTTATCACTTCTGTTGATTTTTTTTTTCAAAGAACCAGCTCTTGCTTTCATTAACGTTCTATTTTTTGTTTCGATATCCTTTATTTCTGTTCTAATCTTTATTCCTTTTGCTGGCTTTCAGCTTCATTCTTTTTCTAACTCCTCTAAGTGTAATGTTAGGTAGGATTTTCTTGTTTTTTGTTTTTGTTTCTGTTTTTTTTTTTTGGATTTTTTTCTTCTTGAGGTAGAGCTGTATTGCTATATACATCCCTCTTAGGACCACTTTTGCTGTGTCCCAAAGATTTTGGACTTTTTCATTTTCATTTTTTCATGTTTTTTTTTTATTTTCAACGTTTTTTATTTATTTTTGGGACAGAGAGAGACAGAGCATGAACGGGGGAGGGGCAGAGAGAGAGGGAGACACAGAATCGGAAACAGGCTCCAGGCTCCGAGCCATCAGCCCAGAGCCTGACGCGGGGCTCGAACTCACAGACCGCGAGATCGTGACCTGGCTGAAGTCGGACGCTTAACCGACTGCGCCACCCAGGTGCCCCACATTTTTTCATGTTTTTAAATTTCTTGGATTTCCAGGTTGACTCATTCATTATTTAGTAGCATGTTTCATTTCTGTGTTTGTGATCTTTTCAGATTTTTTTTCTTGTGGTTGACTTCTAGTTTCATTGCCTTATGTCCAGAAAAAGGTACATGGTAGGACTTCAGTCTTTTGTATTTGTTTATGCCTGTTTTGTGACCTAACATGATGGGTTC
Organism: Panthera uncia; assembly: GCF_023721935.1. Lineage (NCBI taxonomy): Eukaryota > Metazoa > Chordata > Mammalia > Carnivora > Felidae > Panthera > Panthera uncia. The sequence continues at coordinate 3,871,700 of NW_026057587.1, read as the reverse complement.
TAGAGAATGTCCCATGTATACTTGAAAAGAATGTGTGTTCTTCTGCTTTAGGATGAGATGTTCTGAATAGATCTGTTAAATCCATCTGGTCCAGTGTGTCATTAAAAGCCAACATTTTTTGTTTTTCTTGACCATTAGATCTGTCTACTGATGTAAGTGGAGTGTTAAAGTCCGTTAATATTATTGTACTATCAATTAGTTCCTTTATGTTATCAATTATTTTATGTATTTGCATGTTAGCATGTTGGGTGCATAGATATTCACAATTGTTCTATCTTCTTGGGTTGTCTCCTTTAATATATGCCCTTTTTCTTGTTACAGGCTTTGTTTTAAAGTCTGTTTTCTGATCTAAGTATTGCTACTCTGGCTTCGTTTTGACATCCCTTTGCATAATATTTCTCCATCCCTTCACTTTCAATATACAAGTGTCTTTAGCCTAGGAGTCGCTGGTGAGCAGCATATTGAAGTCTCTTTTTTTAACCCATTATGACATCTATGTCTTCTGATGGGTGTGTTTAGTCCATTTACATTCAAAGTAATTACTGATCTGTATTGCCATTTTATTTTGTGGCTGTTTCTGGAGATTTTCTCTGGTCTTTTATGATTTGCTGATATTCTTTAGTGGTATATTTGAATTTCTTTCTATTTGCATGTTAGTGGTTTTTGATATGTGGTTGCCACTAGGTTTGTATACTGCCTCTTCCTATAAATAGCAGCCTATATTAAGTTGAGGGTCATTCAAGTTTGAACTCGTTCTTTTCTCATGTTTTGGGTACATGTTCTATTTTATATCCTGTTTTGAGTTATTTGATTTTCATAGAACTATTCATTTTTACTGCTTTTGTGTCCCTTTATACTGTCACTTTTGGTATGACTATTCTCCTCAAAGAGTCCCCTTTAATATTTCTTGCAGGGCTGGTTTAGTGGTTATGAACTCCTTTAGTTTTTGAGAAACTTGATCTTCTATTCTGAATGACTGGATATCTAGCCTTACTGGGCAGAGTATTCTTGGTACAGATTTTTTCCCTTCACTTTGAATATATATTATGCCACTCCCTTCTGGTCTGCCAAGTTTCTGTTGAGAAATCTTCAGCTAGCCTTATCAGTTTTCCCTTAGAAGTTAATGATGACTCCTGTCTTACTGGTTGTAACTTTTTCATCACTAGATTTTGCAAATTTAATTAGATGTATTGGTTGGCCTGTTTTAGTTGATTTTTTGATGGGAATTCTCTGTGCCTCCTGGATCTAGATGTCTGTTTCCTTCCCCATTGAGGGAACTTTGCAACTATTCTTTCCTCAAACTTTCTGCCTGCATTTCTCTCTGCTCCTTCTTATAATATGAATGTTACTATGTTTGGTGGAGTCCCTTAGTTCCCTAAGTCTATCCTCACGTTGGTTAATTCTTCTTTCTCTTTAGTTCAGCTTCATTGCTTTCCATTAGTTTGTCTTCTAGGTCACCAATTCATTCCTGTTTCTTCCAGCCTAATATTGATTGAATCAAGTAGGTTTCCAATCTCCTTGCACTCTTCATTTCTGATTCTTTTAAAAGTCTTCAGACTTGGTGGTAAGGGTCTCACTGAGTCTTCTGTTCTCAAACCTAGTTGAGTATACTTCCACTTTAAATTCTCCATCAGGAGGCTCCTGGGTGGCTCAGTTGAGCGTCCAACTTCGGCTCACGTCATGATCTCGCAGCTCGTGAGTTTGAGCCCCGTGTCAGACTCTGTGCTGACAGCTCAGAGCCTGGAGCCCGCTTCGGATTCTGCATCTCCCTCACTCTCTGCCCCACCCCTGCTTGTGCTCTGTCTTTCAAAAATGCATAAACGTAAACATCTTAAATTCTCCATCAGGCATGTTACATTTATCTGTCTTGCTTTAGGTACTTGGCTGTGGCCTTCTCTTGTTTTGTTCATTTGGGATAAATTCCTCTGTCTTGTCTAAGTCTCTGCCTCTGCCTCTCTGTTAGAAGTCAGTTACGTTTCCTGTTCCTGAAAGTAACGACCTTCTGAAGACGAGTTCATGCAGTGCCCAAGGTCACGATTCAGGGAGCATCCCTGGTGTCTGCTACGTGCACTCTGCTGTTGTGTTGCAGCTGCTCTATCCTTCAGGCCAGTTGCCTGCAGAGGCTTTATGCTGTGAGCAGTACTTGGTCCCCGGCATGAATGTGGTGAGTTTTAGCTAGGTGTGCTCTGGTCTGCTTGTGAGATGGGTCCTGCCAACCCCTCCGTTGAAATGAGGCCATGCAAATGTCTCTGTCCAGAAGATGTGATGTGAGCAGGGGTTTGTTGTGGTCTTCTAGGAGAGGCCCGAGAAAGGGCAGTTTCTCCAGGGGCACGAGGGGGAGAGAGGGGTGGTGTAAGCAAGTCAGGCTGCTTGTGTGGGTGCTGTGCTGCTTCCTGCAGGGGGCACTGTGTGTATTCTGAGGGGTGGGGGAGGGTAATGATGCCAGCCAGCTCCTTTGTTCCCAGAGAACTGTCTCTGAACTCTGCCTCTCAGGTACACTCTGAACAAATAATCTCCCCTGCCCTGTGTGTCCCAGGCACTCTTCAGATCGGTTTCCATACTATCTGCTCCCAGGTTGTTTGCCTGCTTTTTCTACAGAAGCAGAGCAGTGTCCTCTAGGCTCTATCCCAGCCAAGCCTGCTGACCTATGAAACCCCAAGCTTGAAGCCCTGCTAGTTGCAAAAACTCTGGAAACTCTTCCCTTCTCATTTTCTGAACCAGTGTCTTTAGGGAGATCTTCTCCTGTGCGTTCCCCTGTGTGCTTCCCTCCCTCCCTTTCTTGCATGCTCTCTTCCTCCTCCCCTTCTCTGTGACCATGGCTCCCTCTGCTCCACAATTGTCACCATCCCTTTCTCCCCTAAACCATTCTATATGCTTCCCACCTTTTTTGTTGTAGCCTCTTCTCTCCCTCTATTTGTAGAGTTTATTCTGTCAATCTTCAAGTAAATTTCTGGGGGTACTGAGGATGATTTGATCATTATCTAGTTGGGATTGTGAAACAAGAGCCTAGGGCCCACCTACTCTGCTGCCATCTTTCTGCTCATGGTCTTTTCTTTCATCACTTTGTCACTCAGAAGGGAAGAGTCAGGAATGGGAAGCTGGCCATTGTGTGCTGGCTCGCCTGCATGGCCTTCCTAGACACAGGTTTACATTTTCAGGAAATCTGCAAGCCAGTGAGGCCTTTGGTAGCTTGAGATCCGCCATCTTGGGAGTATTTACACCATGAAATGGGCATGCCACTGGAAAGGAATACTCCGACTTCTGGATTCCCAGTCCAGCTCTCAGGACGATGGAAAGGAGTCTTTCACAGAAAATGCTGTAGGACATCTCCTAGATGAAGGAAAGGACCATCCAGAGCTTAGGTGCTAGTGGGTCCCTGAGAAAGGACACCTCATTGTTCACACAGTGAGGAACACAAATCCAACTCACAGGAATTGGCAGATCTGAGAAGGAAGTTGTGTGTGTGTCTTTCCCTGGATATAAAGCATTGCAGGTGTAGGACCCCAGGGTAGAAATGGCTGTGTGGTATTAGGTGGGTGAGGCAGATCTCCAGGCCCCAGGGTGGCTGGGGGAAGTGGAACAGTTAGCCTCGTACCCACATACAAATATAAGTGTTATCAGGGTGATCACACGGAGGAGGGCGAATTTATCAGGGACCTAATTCCACAGCCTGGTGTGGAGTGTCAGGGAATCCCAGGGACCGAGCAGGAACCCAGGCAGGTGACTGTAGAGCTGCCCTTCTCCTGTAGCCCAGAGGGTCAAGGGCAGGTAGAGACTATCAGAGCCTGAGGCGGGGGGAGAGGTCCCCTTGAGAGGAGCAGTGCACTCTGGAGGACCATGGCCAGACAAGGGACCTTTGCAGAGAAAGCCAGAGGAAGAACAATCCAGAACGCCCTCTCCTTTCCTCCCTCCTCCAGCCAAGGCTTCTTATTGACCAAACCTAACAAAGTCATGGAGCCTGTTTCTGAAATCGCATTGGCGCATGATGACACACGGCAGGTAGAGAAAGATGGGGGGGGGGGTGCTTTTCTTTGTAATTACGAAAGGTACACTCTTAAAAAGGTCTCTGCAAACTTTGAGTATTATATCTATCGTACTCCATTTTCTTCTACCTTGTGTTCAGTCCACATTAGTGAGTGCTTAAAAGACTTTGTAAAAGTAATAGTAAAGATAGTGATGCACTGTACCCCAAACAGTGATTTCTAAGAAAAACAGGAAGTTTAGTATGGAGTCTTTTTTCTTGACCTACTGAAATAATTCAATTAACCTTCATTTTAACGGTTATGATCCATCTCATAGGCCTAGAATACAGCAACTATCAATGAATGGAACATGATACTTTAAGCTGAATTGTACATTCTTTATATAAAAGACCCTGGCTTTTTTTCAAAGTTTACTCAGCCATCAAAACGAATGAAATGTTGCCAATTGCAACGACGTGGGTGGAGCTAGAATGTATTATGCTAAGCAAAATAAGTCAAATGCCATGATTTCACTCGAGCAATTTAGGAAACAAAACATGAACATACGGGAAGGGGGTGGGAGAAAATGGGGAAACAAACCACAAGAGACTCTTAAAGACACACAACAGCGTTGATGGAGCTGGGGGGATGGGCTAAATGGATGCTGGGTACTAAAGAGGGTACCTGCTGTGATGAGCCCTGGGTATTGTACATAAGTGATGAATCACTGAATTCTGAAACCAATATTGCACTGTTAACTAGAATTTTTTTTTTTAATTTACGAAAGAAATAATGCATTGAGGGAAAAGTTTGAATTTTATCAAAGACAATTTTCTCCTAATTTGTCTCTGATCTTCAAATATCAGTTTCCCACAGCCATGGTGGTATGTGGGCAATAGTCTTGAATTCCTGGGAACTAAGTGACAGATGGACCAGTTACTGGGCAGGCGGGGCCTTTTAGGAAAAGAATGGGAACAACACAGACCAGGGCTGTAAAGAGAACCTTCTGTGACCAAGGAAACGGCCCCTGTCCACGCTCTCCAATATGGCGGCCACCAGCCCCATGTGGGCTTTGGAAACCAGGAATTGAGTTTAAATGTATCAAATCTTAGTAGCCATGGGTGGCTAGTGGCTGTGGAATTAGCACAGACTTAGAGCAACCTGCCAGCCCTGATGTCCCTGGGCTGGAGCCCTACGAGTTCTACCTTGCCAGAGCCTCTGGGCCAGGCGATGGCCACATGGCCAAGATTGTACACCTACTTCCTAAAACTCCCACAGGTCTGAGAAAGCAGGGCAGACCCTGAAATAGCCATGACTGACAGAAGACCTGTTGTGCAGTCTGGCAAATGCCTTGCATATATGGGTTTCTATAATCCAGTAAACCTCATGATGTGGGTGCTAGTATCCCCAAATTACAGGTGAGGAAACAGTCTTGGGGGAAGCCTCTTGCCCAAGGCCACCCGAATTTACTGAGACAGGATGGAGGCTCAGAACAAATTGGGATTCTAGAAGCATAGATTTGTGCCGTGGCCACCTGAGCGGGTGCCTGTGGTTCCTCCTTTCTGTGGGGGTGTTCCGACCCCAAAGGTACCATGGGGTTCAGTCCACTCCATCGGGTGGCCAGCAGTGTTGCTGGTGTGGCAGATGGGCTCACAGTGAGGCGGGCTTAGGCCTGAAGCAAAGTGATGACCCTCAAGGGACATCAGGTGACCAGGGAAAGGCTGGTAGCAGCCCCTTGAGGTCGGCACCCCTGGTGGTGCCTAGAGGAAATGCGGGCCGTTCCTACAGCCTCTGAGGGAATTTCTGGGGGTGGGGGGGAGGGAGTAGAAAGGTGCACACACTCAATGGGGGTCCAGGCCCCTTACAGTGCACTGTGGACTGGCTGGGCCATCCTGGACAAAAGAGCATCTCTGAGCCTCCATTTGCCCCTTGAGGAGGGCAGTAGAAGTTCTTCTACGGGTGATCATGAGGGTAAAAGATCATTTCGGGGAACAACATGGAAAAGCTAAGGAAACCAGGCAGTGTACGGTCTCTGGAGTCTTACACTTCCAAGCTGGTTGCGGCACCACAGCTCGGCTGCACCCCCAACGCTGTTGCTTGATCCTCGTGTGGTCACGTCCTCCCTCTGTGTTCTGTGTTCCTAGGGGATAGGGGTGGGCTGCGGGATCCAGGCTTCCTCTGGTCACTATGCACCTGAACCCTCAGGGACTAGGGGGTGAATCGTGAGGGAACTCCACCAGGCGACCTTGCAGCAGAGGGAAGGTTGGGACTTTCCTGTATCCTGTTTCCCTGAGACAGACTGTGGAGTCGTGATGCAATCTGGCTGGGCTTTGGGTCCCAAAGGGGTGGATCGCTGCCTGGTCCATGTGGACATAAATACCAAAGGTAGCATGAAGGAGGAGATTCAAAGAAAGAGGCTCTGATCTCAGGCTTGAGTCTCTTTCTCTTGCTGGAAAGGGTGGGGGCATTGCGATGGAGCACAGCTGTGGGCTGAGACGTCGTCTCTGATCCTTCTTGAGCTGTGATGGTCACTGTGGGGTGGTGTTGAGCTCAAATTCCCATAGCAGGAGTCTCCTGGGACTCCCCCATAATTGCCCCTCCCTCAGTCAGAGTTTTGGCTACCTCTCTAGCGTGCAGAATGAGCCAAAAGTTGAATCCATTATTTTTTCGAGGAGGGGGAAGGATGGGTGTCTGAGCAGCCCCAGGTCTGGAGGCGGGAAGAGTGTGAATCCTTTGGCCGCGGTAGGTTTCGCTGGCTGTTAACAGCATCCTCTCAACAGCAAGGACCCCTCTCAAGTAAACCATGTGTTTTGGAAGAATTCTGATCCCAGGCTGCTTCTGCAAGGTCTTCAATGTCTCTGCTCCCAAAGGGAAAGTAACGAAAATACTGGTTTTCTTGTCTTGTGGTTTAAATGATCGTGGCTGCCCTGAGACTGAGGATTAAGTAAAACTGATTCAAGTCCTTATTTGAATTAATCCAACTCAACATTGTTGTTACACCAGTAAACACTAATGAACTTTTGTGGGATGGTATTGGCATGTGTTCTCTACTCTTTGTGAGCGTGCACACCACATATAACTTTATACGTACACAGAATAAGTTTACCAGAATTTATAAACCATATGAAGTTTTCAAGTGCAACATGGCTCCTTTTTTAACTATATAGGCTAAACCTAGAACCCTCCTTTTCAAAAATAGTAGGTCTGTGCCTCAAAGTAAGTTGCCATAAAAGAGATGCCCCAAACCAATCTTGAAACATTCCAAAGAGTTTTTAACCAACAGACTGAGGAGTTTGTGCAAAAAGCTCAAAATTAGAAATATTTTAGTTAAAACGTTAGGAACGGGTGAGGCTTGGTGTCAGTCAAGCATGATGAAAAATCCAGCATTGGGATCATGTGCAACATGTTCAGATTTGCTCTGTGTGACATTTCCCCTCTACAGGTGAACATAGCAATGCAGACAGATGTGGGTTTGTATCCTACGTAGACACGATCGTTCAACACCCACATCTAATGAGCCCAGTGCTCTGTGTGGACAGTAAGTCACTTGAGTCTTGGGTGGAAAGTCCCATCCACACATCCTGTATTTCTTGTCTGTTGGGTGGTGGTGTCCCAACAGGTTGCTGGTGAAGACACTGGTTCTGTTTCTTCCCTCTTCTGTGGGAGTCTGTATAGTCAAATGACTCAAGGGGGGTTCTAGTATTTCTCTAACACCCCAATCACCTCTCAAATGTGCTCTAAACATTTCCATCAATACACCAAGAATTGTTTCACTGAGGTCAGAAAGATCATCTTTGTGTTTGGAAGGTGTGGGTTCAAGACCACTTGTTTTCCAGCCGTGTGATCCTGCACATTTCACATGAACTCTGATTTTTCTCATTAGCAAAGAGGAGAAAGAGAACACCTTAGCCAGATTCGGGGCCAAATGGCCACACACCTGCAAGGCCTTGGTCTGGTGGCCGAGTCCCATGTTCAGGGCTCAGGTTCCATGACCATGTCCGTGAGAACCAGGCACACGGTGACACGAAGGAGGTAGGACAGGGAAATTCCTATCTCCTACCAACCAGGGGCAGGAGTTGCAGAGGCACTGTGATGTCCCATGGGGACCTAGTTCTTCTGTCTGGTGGCTTTGTGTCTTCATTGTCTTAGGTGAAGGTGACCTAGTTCAGTACAAGACCTATAAAGGGTTCACAACCCATGGACCTGAAACCTGAGGACCTGATTATCTTGCCTGCACATCTACCTGCAAGGGGGCTGGAGGAGGTCGACTACATTCTGTGGAGCTACAAGTCCAGAGCAGGAAGGGGAAGGAAATGGAATCACTAATTACAGTAGAAACATGTGGGGCACAGTGATTCCTACCGAGGTCCCTTCATTCTTTCATTTACATCCAAGTCCGTGTAGAGTGCAATGACTTCAGGGACAGAATTCAGGGATTCACCCCCTACATGTGACACCCAGTGCTGATCCCAAGTGTCCTCCCTAATGCCCCTCACCAATTTAGCCCATCCCCCCACCCACAATGCCTCCAGCCCCCCTCTGTTCCTATTTGAGTCTCTTCAGTTCTGTCCCCCTCCCTGTTTATATTTTTGCTTCCCTTCCCTCATGTTCATCCGTTTTGTATCTGATTCCGCACATGAGTGAAGTCCTATGGTGTTGGTCTTTCTCTGACTGAAATCACCTCACGTAATACCCTCCAGTTCTGTCCATGTAGTTGCAAATGGCAAGATTTCATTCTTTTTGATTGCCGAGTAATACTCCAGTATATATATGTGCCACATCTTTTTTTTACTTTTATTCCCTACTTTGTATATATTTAAGTTTTTGAATCTTGCATCAACCTTTTTTTTCAATATATGAAATTTATTCTCAAATTGGTTTCCATACAACACCCAGTGCTCATCCCAAAAGGTGCCCTCCTCAATACCCATCACCCACCCTCCCCTCCCACCCACCCCCCATCAACCCTCAGTTCTCAGTTTTTAAGAGTCTCTTATGCTTTGGCTCTCTCCCACTCTAACCTCTTTTTTCCTTCCCCTCCTCCATGGGTTTCTATTAAGTTTCTCAGGATCCACATAAGAGTGAAAACATATGGTATCTTTCTCTTTATGGCTTATTTCACTTAGCATCACACTCTCCAGTTCCATCCACGTTGCTACAAAGGGCCAGATTTCGTTCTCATTGCCATGTAGTACTCCATTGTGTATGTAAACCACAATTTCTTTATCCATCAGTTGATGGACATTTAGGCTCTGTCCATAATTTGGCTATTGTTGAGAGTGCTGCTATAAACACTGGGGTACAAATGCCCCTATGCATCAGTACTCCTGTATCCCTTGGGTAAATTCCTAGCAGTGCTATTGCTGGGTCATAAGGTAGGTCTATTTTTAATTTTCTGAGGAACCTCCACACTGTTTTCCAGAGTGGCTGCACCAATTTGCATTCCCACCAACAGTGCAAGAGGGTTCCCGTTTCTCCACATCCTCTCCAGCATCTACAGTCTCCTGATTTGTTTATTTTGGCCATTCTGACTGGCGTGAGGTGGTATCTGAGTGTGGTTTTGATTTGTATTTCCCTGATAAGGAACGATGTTGAGCATCTTCTCGTGTGCCTGTTGGCCATCCGGATGTCTTCTTTAGAGAAGTGTCTATTCATGGTTTCTGCCCATTTCTTCACTGGGTTATTTGTTTTTGGGTGTGGAGTTTGGTGATCTCTTTATACATTTTGGATACTAGGTCTTTGTCCGATATGTCATTTGCAAATATCTTCTCCATTCTGTTAGTTTCCTTTTAGTTTTGTTGGTTGCTTCCATTGCTGTGCAGAAGCTTTTTATCTTCATAAGGTCCCAGTAGTTCATTTTTGCTTTTAATTCCCTGGTCTTTGGGGGATGTGTCAAGAAATTGCTACGGCTGAGGTCAGAGAGGTCTTTTCCTGCTTTCTCCTCTAGGGTTTTGATGGTTTCCTGTCTCACATTCAGGTCCTTTATCCATTTTGAGTTTATTTTTGTGAATGGTGTGAGAAAGTGGTCTAGTTTCAACCTTCTGCATGTTGCTGTCCAGTTCTCCCAGCACCATTTGTTAAGGAGACTGTCTTTTTTCATTGGATGTTCTTTCCTGCTTTGTCAAAGATTAGTTGGCCATACGTTTGTGGGTCTAGTTCTGGGGTTTCGTCTGGGATTGTGATGCCTCCTGCTTTGGTGGTCTTCTTCAAAATTACTTGGGCTATTCGGGGCCTTTTGTGGTTTCATATGAATTTTAGGATTGCTTGTTCTAGTTTCGAGAAGAATGCTGGTGCAATTTTGATTGGGATTGCATTGAATGTGCAGCTAGCTTTGGGTAGTATTGACATTTTGACAATATTCTTCCAATCCATGAGCACGGAATGTCTTTCCATTTCTTTATATCTTCTTCAACTACCTTCGTAAGCTTTCTATAGTTTTCAGCATACAGATCTTTTACCTCTTTGGTTAGATTTATTCCTAGGTATTTTATGCTTCTTGGTGCAATTGTGAATGGGATCAGTTTCTTTGTCTTTCTGTTGCTTCATTGTTAGTGTGTAAGAATGCAACTGATTTCTGTACATTGATTTTTGTATCCTGCAACTTTGCTGAATTCATGTATCAGTTCTAGGAGACTTTTGGTGGAGTCTATCGGATTTTCCACGCATAGCATCATGTCATCTGCAAAAAGTGAAAGCTTGACTTCATCTTTGCCAATTTTGATGCCTTTGATTTCCTTTCGTTGTCTGCTGATGCTAGAACTTCCAACACTATGTTAAACAACAGTGGTGAGAGAGTGGGCATCCCTGTCGTGTTCCTGATCTCAGGGAAAAAGCTCTGTTTTTCCCTATTGAGGATGATGTTAGCTGTGGGCTTTTCATAAATGGCTTTTATGATGTTTAAGTATGTTCCTTCTATCCCGACTTTCTCAAGGGTTTTTATTAAGAAAGGGTGCTGAATTTTGTCAAAGGCCTTTTCTGCATCGATTGACAGGATCATGTGGTTCTTTTCTTTTATTAATGTGATGTATCACGTTGATTGATTTGCGAATGTTGAACCAGCCCTGAATCCCAGGAATGAATCCCACTTGATCATGGTGAATCATTCTTTTTATATGCTGTTGGATTCGATTTGCTAGTATCTTGAGAATTTTTGCATCCACGTTCATCAGGGATATTGGCCTGTAGTTCTTTTTTTAATGGGTCTCTGTCTGGTTTAGGAATCAAAGTAATACTGGCTTCATAGAATGAGTCTGGAAGTTTTCCTTCCCTTTCTATTTCTTGGAATAGCTTGAGAAGGATAGGTATTATCTCTGCTTTAAATGTCTGGTAGAACTCCCCTAGGAAGCCATCTGTTCCTGGACTCTTATTTGTTGGGAGATTTTTGATAACCGATTCAATTTCTTTGCTGGTTATGGGTCTGTTCAAGCTTTCTATTTCCTCCTGATTGAGTTTTGGAAGCGTGTGGGTGTTTAGGAATTTGTCCATTTCTTCCAGGTTGTCCA
>NW_026057587.1:3786907-3859736 GCF_023721935.1 Panthera uncia | reverse complement strand
CGTGACAGTCCCAGGGCTGCGTTCCCCAGGCCCAGAGCAATGCCTTCAAAGCCTGGGGTCGTCACCTCGAATCCAGTAATTTCTTGTTGGATGAATGAGTGAGCCCAGCCCAGCCCCCTGCCTGGGCCTCACTGTCTCCACTCGTAAATGAGGGGACCTGGCCACAGCACCCTGGGACCTTCCCCGCCCTACAGACACAAACGTTCTGCGGGTGGCAGCCTGGGGCCTCCCCGCTCCGGAACAGCTAAGGCGGGTCGCTGACTTCCACGTGGGACCCAGAGGGACACGGCGGAGCCACGCAGGCTGAGGCCCTGGTAAGACAGGAGAGGAGAAGGGCACGTCCCCCAGGGAGAAATGCAGGCACGGCTCCCGCGGCCTGGCCCCTGGTGAGGGGTGTTTGTGGGCACAGGACACCGGGAAGGGTGGAGTGTCCCAGGGTGCCTCCTGCAGCCCAGGGAGCTGAGGCCCCCTCTGCACTTCAGGGAGTTCTGGAATCTTCCATTCCACCCCACCTCACTGGCCCCACCTCACTGGCCCCGGCCCACCTCCCTTACCTCCCGGCTGCTGATGGGGCAGAGCCAGAGTCCATGCCCTGACTCAGGCAGCACAGGGCAGAGACTGGGGGATGGGAGAGAAAGCGGGTGGGAGAGAGCCCCAGGGGCCAGGGGGTGACAGAGGGCCCGGGGGACAGGGACCAGAAGGGAAGGGGGTGCCCAGCACCTGAGGGGCGGCTGCTGCCCGCACGTCACTCCCACTGGGACGGCCTGGGGGTCACACCTGCCTGAACACAGATATACCGCGCGGGGCACCAGGCGCACACAAGCCGTGACAGCATCGCCCCGCAAAGCTCTGAACGTTCTGAAGGACACCTGAAAGCAGTCGCCGGTCCCCTTCCACGTGTGCCTGAGGGACTCCCCTCTGGAGCCTCTATAAGCAACTCACAGTCCGGACACAAAATCCATGGCACGTCCTGCAAAGGCAGGAGCCCTTCCCGTGCTCGTCACCTCCGCCCAGAGCCCCCCGAGCCCCCTCCTGCACCCCGAGCCCCCTCCCGCCTGCTGCGTCTGCACTCGCTGTGCCGCGGCCTGGGGCATTCTTCTCCCCCGGCCCCTCCTGACCACACGATCAAAAGGCCTCCCCACCCCCACGCGCGTCATCCACGTCACTTCCTTACCTGTCTTTCTCACTAGCACACAAACCCCTCAAGAGCGAACTCGCACCATTTCTCTAGTTTACAGCCAAACCCCAGGGCAGGTGCACGTGCAGTGGTCACGGACGAGGAGCCAGTCTTTAGGTGGTGACCCGGGGTTGCGAGGAGTGACGCCAGGCCAAACGAGACTTCCACAGTCCTGAGCGCATCAGGTTCCCACCAGTGCCCCGTGGACCGGATGTGCCGGTCGTGGCACTGGGCGCAGCGGGCCCCGATAGCGGAGTGGGCCCTCCAGGCCCCAGTTCACTCCCCAGGCACGGCACAGGGGCCTGGGGGCTCCGGGCACCTGCCCCGATGAGCAGGCGGGGGGTGGGGGGGGGGGGGGGGGCCGTGTGCCGAGCAGGGACGGTGCACGGCTGTGCGGGAGGAGGGGAGCCTCTGCTCAGCGCAGCATCACCGAACCCTCTGACTCTTCAAGAGGAGCCAGAAAGTCAAAGCTGTAAGTCAGAGTTTTCAATTTCCAAAACACAGTCTGGGATGAAACAGAACATGTCTGTACAGGTGCCTGGTTTTCCAAGGGCCTTAGGACCGATCCCTGTCTCCTCCCCATCCTCCTGCCCGCACACAGAAATTCAGTCTCCTTTGGGGTCTAGAAGCCAATGAAGTCATTCACACACAGGAGTCAGGGACTGATAACAGTTCAGAGGAGCCTATCCTGAGGCAGCCGCATTTTTAAAGAGCACTTTTTTTGTCTTCTAAACGTTGCTCGCCTTAAACCAATAAAATGAACGTCTAGCTCCTAGGGCCGACTGTGCGGTCTGGCAGGAGATAAAGATTAAATATTCTGAAGCAGAGAAACCCAACCAGGAGGGCCTTCCTCCACCCTTGACCTGAGTCTCCAGGGAAGGTCATGGCTCCAGTGAGAGAGGAGGACAGCAGAAGGTTCTGGATGTCCCCTTCCCCACCACAGCACCTGCTAACCCTGGAGCTGGAAGTCAGGTCTGGAAACAGTCCAGAGCTCCGCCCGCAGCCCCCCTCTTATCCCAGGGCAGAAACGCTCAGAGGACACAGTGCATATGTGCACCTGTGTGTCACCACCTCACGCCTTCTCCGGACACTCGTGCGCCCTGGTTACAGCCGAGGACGTCCCCGTGCTGGTCTCCCTGACGGGTGGAGGCTGCCGTCCACCCCGCTGCGGCGGAAACCCCCCGCCCGAGACTCTGGCAGGTGACTCGCCCCAGCCGCCCGCGGCCTGGGGTAGGAAGGCACTTGCTCGGGTCCGGGCACCCGGGCGCCTGGCTCTCACCTCCAGCGGGACCACCTGCATCAGGATGGCGAAGTTGGTGAGGTGAGTGCAGCGGCAGACGGAGTAGCTGAGGTTCCCTCCGGCGAGCACGCAGCCCTGGTTGGACCAGACCCCTTCTCCGGAGCTGGGGACACAGGAGAGAGAGGGGCAGCCGGCTGAGGGAGTGGACGTGCCGGTGCCGGCCGGGCGGCACAGGAACGAGGGACAGGAGAGCAGGGAACCTCCCGGCCGACACACTCCCGAGGCCCCTGGCCCACGGCCCAGAGAAACAAGACGTGCTCGTCCTGGACCCGGCAGTCCCACCTCCAGAGAGCTCCGAGGGGACACACGTGAGCCCAGAGGACACACGCAGGGGTCCCCGCCGAGTGACGCCACAGAACATTAAAGCAGCCCCGTGGCCGCCATGGGGCGCTGGGTGAGCAAAGCGTGTGGCTCTCACAGAGGCGACAAAATGCAGCACGTCGGTCAGGGATGTGTATGAACGTGGGTGAAACACGAGCCCTAACGCATCGTGTGCACGAGGTGCAGTCGGGGCACGCAGAGCGTGAAGCAGAAGAGATGGTGTGTTCTCCGTGAACGTGGGCCTAACTTACACGTGAATTACTGAGAACATCCCAGACTGGTGACCTCCCAAGAGAGGATGAGGCATAGCAGCCAAAGGGATGTCGGTTTTTTCACAACATTTTACTTTTTCAGAGATCAACGTATTGACCTGGGACTCGTAACCCTTCTTAAAGCGACTGCAAGCAAACCGCGATTATTCCTTCTTATGGTGACGATATCAGTGATGACGATTCTCTTCGGTACGTCTCTTTGTGCTTTTTAACTCTCAAGATGATGTTTCCATGGTCCCTCCCAAAACGACAACTTTGACTCATGGGCAAAGATAGATCTTTGCTTCAGCCAAAGGCGGGGTCCTCGGGGAAACCTTTCCTAAGATGGACAAAGTAGCAGGCGGGAGTTTCTCTTTGTTTTACGTTCAGTTTTAGTGGCACTGTCAGCCGTGGACGGAGCAGATGAGAAACGAGGCCACCCCGGAGGGGCCCACGTCCCTTAGGGAAGCACGCCCTGGTGGCACTTTCACTGCCACCCCACACGAACGTAGTCCGGGTGAGGCTCTGCCACAGAAGCCGAGGGTGGGGCAGGAGAGGGTCACGGGGCACCTCCGGGTGGGGACAGCGGCTTCAGAGGCACTTTCTGGGATGCACGGTCCACTCTCCACACGGAGGTGGGGCACCCAGCAGAGGCCAGAGAGCACTGTCAGTCGGAGGCCCCGAGGCCCTGCCTCATAGCCTGATGCTCCCGGGACCTCGAGGACAGCCAGCCAGGCCGGCAGCCGGGCTCCACGTGGCTCCTCTGTCCCTCTGCGAAGCACACAGATGCCACGCTCCCGTGAGAGGCTGGCCTGGAACCGGCAGACGCTGGGCCACGTGAGCAGGGTCACGGGGATGGACAGTGCGCCTCTCTGTACACAGAACGGCACTGGGATCTCAAAACCACGGGAGTCACATCCTCCCGGATGGAGCCGCAGAGGCGTGAGGACGCCTGCATCGGCCAGGGCGGCCGAGCCCCACGCAGCACCTCCTCCCTCGAGCGACACGCACTTCCCGGGGACACCCACAGGAAGGCGGGCTCCCCAGCCACGCACGAAGGACCTGCCTCGGGCGCCGGGCCCAGCGACACCAAGAACCTGCACGACCCCGTGACCTGGGACGCCTGGGTCTACGCACAAAACGCCCACTCGCTGGCACGCGTGGCTGAAACGTGGGACAAATGTGACAAGGTCCCACACGGCAGTTAAGAGCGATGTGGGCAGACCACAGCCCAAACTGTGGTGGTACGGGACATGGAACACGGATCGGAACGAGACCGCGGATTTCCTCTGAGCGTACGTTTAACTCATACACCAGTCACGGAGAAAACGCACTCCTGAGTCTCGGCAGCGCGGCTGCCACGAGGGAGCAGGAGGGGTCAGGAAGGTCAGAAGGTCCCCAGGGAAGCCTGCTTGGAATAACGTGCTGATACCATGCCTGACGTCTAGAAAGAAGTGACCGGCATTCTCAGCGCAGGGTGAACATCTTTCGTAGGTAAAATGGAACAAACGCATCCGGAGACGAACAGGAAGTGGCAGCAGACCTGCGCTACGTGAGGAGTTCGAGGGCCACGACGCCAGACAGAAACTTCCATCCGCGCACAGAGTCAGAATAGCGTGAAAACAGACAGGTGTGAAGGAAAACACGTAATTGTCGTGTTCTTATTTCCAGTGGCTCCAGAAGGTCACTCATCTGACGTGTCTGCAGTGGAGAGTGTGTGACAAGAACAGCACCCGTCGGGAACAGACGCTCGTAAAGGAAACAAGGGGCATCCGCCAACACTGACCACATGCTGGGTCATGAAGCAAGTTCTACAAATTTAAAAGGACTGAAGTTAAAAAAAAAAAGAATGTTTTCAGATCATAAAAAAAAAAAAAATCAATTAGAAATCAACAGCAGAAAGATCTCTGGAAAATCCCCGAGCAGCTGGACCAAACAACACACTTCAAAGCAACACGTGGCTTGAAGAAGAAGTCACGAGAAAGGTTAGAAAACACGTTTCGCCGAATGGGAAAGAGCAACGTGCCAACACCGTGGACACAGCCAACTCCGCGCCCACAGGAAAATTCACAGCATGAAACATTTGCGTCAGGGAAGAGTCGAGGCCTCAGCCAATGACCGAAGCCCACACTCTCGGAAGTTAGACAGTAAAGGGCAAACGAATCCCACGGCAAGAGGGTGAGAAGAGACTACGTCAACAAAATCGAGAATAAAAATGCAAGAGGGGAAGACACTCCAAACCAACGGCGGTGCCTTTGAGAGTGATCTGTAGGACCGATAACCTCTCGTGCGAGCGGCCGAGAAGGCGCGGGGAGCTGCAGATGGCAGGCGCCAGCTGAGGAAGTGGCGAGGGGACGAGGACACAGACCGTCTGACGTGCACTCAGGCTGCGAGGGGACACCGCGAGCTACTCCGTGCACGCACTTTAAACGTGGCCCGGACACGTTCTTCAAAAAAGTAACTGCCAGAACACAGAGGACACGTGGCCCGAATGGTTCTGTGCCAACCAGAGACGCGTGACGCGTGCTTCAAAGCCTGCCAACAACAAAAACTAAGGCTCAGACGGCCCCGTGGTGAATTCGATCAAATGCTGCAGAAGAAACAAGACCAGTTCGACCTACACTGTCCGGAACGAACCCTTTACAAAGGTACGGTCACCCTGCTACCAAACCCAAAGGCTTGACGAGAAAAGGAGACTACGGACCAATTTCCTCCACGAACACGGACACGGACGCAGAAGTCCTCGACACGGTAGCAGATGACATTCGACGACCTGTGAACGAACAAGGCACCCGGGCAAGCGGGCTTCCTCCCCGGGACGCAAAGCAGGCCAGCGTGCAGCTTCATTCACGCTGCCCAGAAGCGGCCCGCGGACAGGAGGGAGCCAGGGAGGGGCCGCCCAGCAGGAAATGACCACAGGGGGCTGTTCACACACACGACGATGCGGGTGTCCTCGTGCTAACGGGAGGAAGCCGGACTCCACGGGCTACGCACACAGCGGTTCCGTCCCCGCGGCGTTCTCGTGGACGCAGAACCGTGTTGGTGGAAGACAAATCAGCGGCTGCAGGAGCTGGAGTCCGGGGAGGAGTGACAAGCGGGCACACGGATGGGGCAGGGGCCGGGCCCGTTCTGCATCCTGACCCCCACGGTCACTCGTCTGTGAAAACTCAAGAGCCCTGTGACAGAGGTGTGGCCGTTTCTGCACGTGCGCTTCTGGCTAACAAAGAACACGTGGGGACGCGGACGGCGGACGCCCACACCACGCCGGCGGTGTGGGGATCGAGGGCAGAGCGGGAGGGGACGGGCATTCTTCGACATCGTCCGTGACGGCGGATCCCGGGACACCCACGCAGGCGCAGAGAAGGGCGCCCCTGGCCTGCGCTCCAGCTCACCGAGCTCCAGCAGGGCTGAGGTGCGACAGCGCACCCCAGTGTGGGCCGTGAAGGCCTGGGAGGCCTGCACGCCAGCCGGGGAAGAGCTGCTTGCCCAGCGCCCCCCGCCCAGCCTCCCCCCCCCAACACCGGCCAGTGCGGCACAGCCGAGGGCGACGGACCCTTCTCAGGCCGCGGTGGCGCCCTGGCTGCACTGGTTGCCCGGGCTTTCAGGGGCGGAGTCCTGCTAAGTCCCACGTGGCCCCCGAGAACACCTGCACCAGTGCCTCCTTCTTGTCTTGCCCTGCGTCCCGAGGCGTTTCCAGAATTTACGGACAACGCTACCGTGTTGCCTCCAGAAGGGTGACCCGGACCGTAACCCGGACGCGGTGCGCCCACCCGCACCTGCTCCCCTCCCCCAGCGGTCCCCCCGCCCCGCTCTCCTCTTCCACTCTCCCCCCATCCTCACACCCCTCCCCTCCCCCTCCCCTCCCCTGTGCTCCCCCCACCCCTGCTCTCCCAACACCACGTTCCTCCCCCCTGCCCACCTGGTGCTCCCCTCCCCTGCTCTCTCCTACACCCTCCCCCTCCCTCCCCGCTCCCCCCGCCCCCCCCTCCAGTCCTTGCCATGGCCCCAAGCAGGCAGTACCTGAAGTCCAGAAAGGCACAATACAGGAAGACCTGGTTGCTGCTGTTGGTGGCCTCGCTGCGCTGCCGGCGGGACTGAAAAGAAAAGACGGATATCTTCATGAGGCTGCTGGACAAGCCAGGCTCCTAGCGCTGAGCTGAGCGCCGCGCCCCAGCCCACGGGAGACCTTGGGTTGGTGCCACCAGAGGCCACCCACCCTCCAGCTCAACCCCGCCGTGGTCACAGAGGCCATGGCATCGGCCACCTCACACCCCCTCCTCTCCTTCGCCCACACCAGCCCAGGAGCCAGGGCCCCGCCCCAGGGCCTTTGTACTTGCCGCGTCCTCCCTTGAGAGTTCTCTTCCCCCCGGACGATACATGGTCTCCCGCAGGTCTGTGCCACCTGGTCACCCCAGAGGGACCTTCCTGCCCAGTCGAAACGGTACCAACCCCTGCGCCGTCCACCCCTTCCTCAGCATCGACCACCACGCAGCAGATTACATATTCACTCATTTGTTTGTGTGCTGTCTTCCCCACCAGGAAGTCTGTCCTGTGCCCTGCTGGCCAGCTGGCTCTTACCACGGGCTGGTTGAATGAGGACAGAGGAATGAGCAGACCAGATCAACCTGGGGCTCTCGTTCTCCCCCAAGAGAGAAAATTCCAGCCCTGGACCTTTCCTGGATGCCAGCTGGGGCACTTGGCCGCAGCGGCTCTGCCCAAGACGGATCGCGGGGGGTCCGCCCAGAACCGCCACCGGGAAGCTCCGGAAGCGGGAGCGCGGCAGGAAGCCAGGGCCGCCCCGGACTCGCGGTGTCTCACAGAGTCCCAGTCAGTACCTCTCACGTGGTCGCCCACCACTCACCCCATCGTCTCATCCACCAGCGCTGCTCACGAGACCCCTCCTGGTCGAGGGGCCGTGTGGGCCGGTGTGGGAGCCAGCGTGGGAGCCAGCGTGGGCCAGCGTGGGAGCCAGTGTAGGCCAGCGTGGGGACCAGCGTGGGAGCCAGCGCGGGAGCCAACCTGCTGCAGGAGAGGTGAGCGACAGGGCGGCTCCCTCGCCATCCCGGCTCCAGACGGGACCTAAGTTCCTCTTCCCTGGCGCCAAGATGTGCCTGCAGCAGCCCTGACGGGTGCCCTCTGGACCCACCGCAAAAACCAGAGGGTCATCTGTCATCGGCTGCGTGCCAGAACCATGGCTGATGGTCCCCGAGCGCACAACACAGTTACGTGTGCCGTTTATTACCGGTATCTTGGCAAAACGGAATCTTCACCCCTTTTGTTTCCCTCTAGTACCAGCATTATCTTGATGCCTTGTTGTCTGTGCCTGGAAATTCCGTAGACCCCTCCTGCCCGGGACCGTGGCCGGTCCCCCAACTGCTCACACCTTCACCGCCTAGAGACGCCCCCACCACCCTCCCTTTCCCAGTTCACCTTTTACACGGCATTCAACACCACCGGAAACGTGCCTGTGCGTCACCTGTGTTCCTCCACGACAGTGAGGCCCCCCAGGGCAGGGATGCCTGCTGCCCCCCCGGGGTCGGCACTGCCACACGGGCAGGAGTGCCCGAGGGGGTGTCCAGCCACAGCCCGGTCCACTGCGCTGGGCTGCATCAGAAACCAACAGGCCATCCTCTCTCCGAGCACCTGCCGCGTCAGGGCACAGGGGCTGGTACCAGGGAAATGAGTTGAGCTGACCAAACCCTAAGAGAAAGCGGAGGGGCCAAGCCACGCAACGGCAGAGCCAAGGGAGTCCAGGGAAGAGCTAAAAAGGCCAAACATCCAATTATTCTTACTCTGTTTCCACATTCCACCCAAGACCCCTGACCTCGCGCCACCTGGGCCACCTGCTGGTGCCCCTTCCCACCCCCACCCCCCCCCCCGAGAGGACGCTCTTCAAAGGAATCACCCAGGAGCCTGGCGTGGCCCATCCCAGGCCCCCCCGGCAGTCGGAAACAGGGGGTGGGGTTTTCAAAAGACCTTGGGGTGACGCCCATTAATTTGAGAGCCACTTGTCCCCCCCCCCCCCCGCCTCAGTGTCCCAGCCACTGTGAACATCGTGTTCAGACGCGCAAAGTCTCATCCTGCAGCCGCTTGGGGACACAGAAGATTGTGAGCAGGGGAACTGCGACACACAAACCCACGAAGTGCGAAGTCCAATCGGGACCAGGTGGCAGCCCCCACCTAGAATCGCTGGGGTGCCCTTGGCCCCGGGAAGCCCTGAGCCCGCCCTCCAGGAGCACCAGGCGTCACTGTTCACGGGCAGGTGCGTGTGTGTGTTCTCGTGTGCCGCAAAGGCGGGTGGGCGCCAGCGAGGGCTGCAGGCAGCCGCGGCCAGGCGCACGCATCGGGGGGCGCTGAGGCCCGAGGGAGACGCGATGCCCTCCCCCACCGCCTGCAGCGTGCAGCCGGCTCGCTCTCACTTCTGGCCAAAGGGGCCTCTCCCAGTCCCGACGCTCTGACTCCAGATCCGAATTCGAGGGGATTTAAAAATCAGCCCGACCGCGGCAAGCCCAGCGCGCGTGTGGTCAGAAGAGCGGAGGCGCAGACGGTGCTCCCCGGGGCCTGGGGTCCAGGTCACACCCCAAGTCGGGAAACTCCCGCCCTGCCATCCGAGGCTCCTCCCCGCGCCATCCTGCGCCAAGAACAGCAGACCGCCTCCTCATGTCTGGAGTCTGCAACCGCTGGAACGGAGGCCCTCAGCACGTCTCCAAGAACGGAGGCCTAGAATGTTCCCAGGAGCGTGATTGGTGAACACATGGGGAGCAGTGCTGCCAGAGACAGGAAGGTGAGTCATCTGTGTCAAGGCCCCATTTCCTGGAGAAACGTGGGAGGCGCCGACGCCCCGCAGCCTCGCGAGCGACGGGACCGGGAAACGGGGTGTGCTCACCGGGGCGAGGGGCAGCACCCTCATCTGCACACCTCCTGTGCCCTGACGCCGAGGCGCTGCGGTCTGCAGAGAGCGGGCCTTCCAGCAGGAAGCTGGCCCTGCTTCAAGCCACCTGACGTCCCCAAACTCACGTAGGTATCACACGGGCCCTAGGAGCGACTCCTGCGGGGCCTGAGACTTTCTCGGAAAACTCAACCATTTGGGGAGAAGAAAACGGGATTAATCGAGTATCCACTGCCTACCGACCATAATCACGGTGCAGAAGGGTGTCTGCTTCCAGAAGACGCATCTCAGGCGCAGACAAATCTACGAGATAACAACCCATGAACGTCCCTTGCTTGGAAATCTGTTTGCTTCGCATCTAAGTATATAGTTTTCCTACAAAGCAGGGGGAGAGACAAATGCCTGTCGCTGCTCCCAGCAAATACACAGAAGGCACCACGGTCCTTAATTCTGACCCTCAGGAAAACCACAGAAGGAGTCAAATGCCACACTCCCAGCTCAGGGAGCAGTGCACAGGGACCTCGGCGGATGGTGGGGAGCAGTCCTCTCAGCCGGCCACCCTCGTCCCCAACCCAGCTCGTCTCCCGACAAGCCAGGCTGTCGGTGTCCCATCTTTGACAAAAGATGGCTGGGGTGTCCCATCTTTGACAAAAGCAAGAAAAACAAAGTTAATTTTGGAGGGGAGAGGTGATGAAGAAACCCCTTAATCGGCCTCAAAATCCTGGTGTTGGCTGATGTTCCTTGTCTTTGAGAATTGTAGGCAGGGGAGCAGGGTGGAAGCAACCCCTCCTGCCAGACACCCACACGGACCCCGGCACCGGTAGCAGGGCCCCATGGAGGAGACGACTGAGGAAACACCTCCAGAAACAGGCCAGAGGACAAGAGGTCGGGGTGGAGAGGCCTACGACCCAGCGGAGCAGGGGCTCGCCGTCCGTGGACAGGGCTGTCCCTCCTGGCTCCGGGGAGAGGTAGGTGGTGGGGGGCACTGAGGACGTGCCTGCGTGCTGCGCTCACATGCACACAACGTCCCCTTCGCCCCAGGTGCGTGTGGACCACAGGCACCCTAGTTCAAGGTGACAATCAGGTCATCCGAGGTCACCCCCAAGGCCCTGACACAGGCACCCGCCCTCCTCCCCTGCCCAAATGCTGCCCAAACCTCCCTGTCCCGCGACCCTTCCAGGCCCCTTTGAGTCGGAGGTGGCGAACTCGGGTCTGTCCTGTGGAAGGACCCATCCCAACCGCACGACGCAGACGCCCGTGTGGTGCTGGCATGAGCTCGTTTTACCTGCAGGTGACAGCCCAGCGTCCCCACCTGCCTCTTCTGTCCACCTGCAGCTGAGTGCGGCTGGGAGGTCAGCACCACGGCCACTGGGGAATAGGGTCAGAGATGCCCACCGAGCCCTGGGGACCAGGGGCCACAGGCACGTGGGGCTCGCACAACCCCGGAACACAAGTTTCTCGGTCTTTCCACTGCCCCCTGGGACTCTGGGACCCTCCAGGGGGGTCTGAATTCTCAAGCGCGATCCTCCGTGGCTTCCCACACCCTGTCCCGTTAACCCCCCCGACTCCAGAGGAACGGCCTGAGGACCCGGGACCGTCGGGTTCCAGCTCACAGTCCGCCCGTCAGCCGGCTCGGCAGCGGAGGGAAACAGGCACAGGAACTGCTGGGATGTTCGGGGCCAAAACAGGGGAAAAATCCGGGAAGTCACACGGGGTCTGCAATTAGAACAGGCCCCTCAAAACAGCCCAACGTGTTTTCAAGTCACCCCCGCGCCCAGGTGACACCTAGTCCTGAGGTTCTCAGCGGAAAAGGCGCCGACACGGCCAGCCGGCGGAGCAAACCAGAGGGGCCGAGAGGAGGCAGGAGCGAGGAGGGAGGGCGGCTGTGAGTCCATTTTTGTCGGCAGTGGGCTTTGGGGGCGTTTCCGGAAGCCTCCACCCGTTTCACATGCATGAGCTGCAAAGATGCTTGTCTTTGTAAAGGAAGATCTCGTGTTGAGCCACAAGTTTAGGGCCGTTGGACCCAGACGCCACGTGTGCTTGCTGCTGTTTCACGAGTCTGAAGCTGCCACGCACACTTGCTTCCGGTCTGCTTCAAACAGAATCGAGGCACCTTCCCGGCCCGGGCTTCAGGGTTCAACTTGCCCCCGCCCTCTGGCTAACCACAGACACAGAGACGTCAGGGGTCCCAGAACGCTCAGGAAGGGCGGCCCCCAGGCCCCCCCCCCCGCTCCAGCCCTCACGGCCCTCTCCCTTCTAGTCCAAGAGAGGAGGGTGGAAAACACACTGGGATTCATCTGAATTAAGACAAATTCACACAAGTCGCAAAAATCTCTTTTCTGTGCGGGATCGTCAATTTTCCTCAATTTTCTTGCATCATTTCCTCCCATTAGAAAATAGGCTCCTTATTAACATCAGGTGCCATTTACTCCTGTGGCAGCGCTTCTAAAAATACGTTCTGCACGTGCTCAGGAGCATGAAATAAATAACATGACTGCCCAAACACACGGGGTTAATTGGAGAAAGAAAATGAGTTATAAAAACATGTCCTGGGGCGCCTGGGTGGCTCGGTGGGTTAAATGTCTGACTTCGGCTCAGGTCATGATCTCACAGTTCATGAGTTCAAGCCCCACGTCAGGCTCTGTGCTGACCACTCGGAGCCTGACGCCTGCTTCGGGTTCTGTGTCTGCCTCTCTGTCTGTCCCTCCCCCACTCATGCTCAGTCTTTCTCTCTCTCAAAAATAAACAAACACTAAAAAAACTGACTATAAAAAAATCTGTAAATTGGACTTCCTAAAAATTAACAACCTCAGCTCTGTGAAATAGCCCTTGAAGAGGACAGCAACACAAGCTAGCAGGAAACGTCCACGAACCACACGTGTGACGCAGGCGTGCGGTCTAGAACATATAAAGAACTCTCACAACTCAGCTACACAAACTCCGCAGGATCCAGTTAGAAAACGAACGCGGGGCACAAGGAGACATTGCACTGACGAGCACGTACGGGCAGCAGGCCCCAGAGGAGACGTCAGCAACGCTACCGCCAGGCAATGAAGACCCACCAGGAGGGCAACGGAGAGAGAAGGTGGTGACCCTGTCAGATGCTGACGAGGGCACGGACGCTGAGCTGCTCACACCTAGCGGCTGGGAGCGTGAAAGGGGACAGCCGCTCTGGGACATCGTCCAGAAGTGTTGAAAAATATGAAGAATGCTTCCCCTGTGACCCCACAAAACGCCTGGGCATTTATCCCACAGAAATACAAGCCGTTTCCTCAGAAAAGCCTGTGCACGATTGTTTACAGTGGCCTTCTTCTGAGAGCCAGCACCTGGGAACAACCAGAACATTCTGTACCGGGTGAGCGCCGGGCGCACTGGGGCCCGCCACGCCGCGCGACCACCTGCCTCGAGAAGGCGCGAGCCCGAAGCAGCAGTGACCAGGACAGGCCTCCCGTTCGGCTGAGAGAGAGAAGCCACCAAGCTCAAAAGGTGCCCCACGGTGCAATCCTCACTATTCCTCTCTCAGAAGGACGGGATTATAAAGACGAAGGACAGACCCCCGGCTGCCAGGAGTTGGGGCGGGGGTAAAACAGGTGGGCATCTTGGTGACCGCGGGGGTTCCGGGAGCCCACACCTGACTTAAAACAACCGTCTACACCCACAGCACGTGCCGACGTCCACCCCGGCTCTGCAGCTGCACAATCAGTTCCGTCGTCCGTAACCACGGCGGAGACCAGGCGCGGGCTCCACTGACCTCTTTCTTCTACCTCTGCAATCTGCAACTTCCTGTGAATCTGTCCTCATCACGAAATAAAAGGTTTTAAAAGGGTTCCACCGCATCACTTCGCCAGCCGGAGGAAACGCAGGCTTGCGGGAGGTGAAGGTACCGACCCACTAAGCAGGGCTTTCTGTATTTAGGCCCCGTGTTGATGAGCCGCATTCTGCACAGGAACGTGGGGTTCCTCGGTCGGCCAGCGAAGGGGACCGCGGATCACCGAGTGTTGTTCCCATCATCGTGGACAATGCTACTCTCGTTGGGGATCACCCTCCCCTGCCTCCCCAGCACCTCGAGTCTCCACTATCTGTCACCAACTGAGAGTCCCACACAGACAATCCAGCACACCCAGATACACAACAGACCCAGGACCCCGCTCCTTCGTGGGGCTTCCTCCCGCCTCCTGGGGCCCCGGTGGCTCGGTGAACACCCACGTTTGCATCCCGAGGGGTACGCTGTGTTCTCACTGTGAAGCACAGTGTCTCCTGTGTGGTCTGGGCCAAAACAAGGGAAGCGATTATCCATCATCCGGGGAGGGTCCGGCCACAGCCCCCCGCCCCCAGTGTCAGATTCCACCCTCCACCCACATCAAAGCGGTCCGCTTTTGCTTCTAGACCTCTTTCTGTGTTATTTTTCTTCCCAGACGCCTCTTGCTCATGGAATATTTGGGTTATAAGTTATTTCTCCCTAGACACCTGGTTTGAATTTTTCAAAAATGTTCTGCAAACTTAATTTTACTGTCATCCGTGCTGTGATGGAAGAAAAGAAAGACTCAGAACTTAAAACACGGCTTCAGTAATGATCTGCTGGTCGCTCCCATATGGATCTCCGCCTTTCCCTCCTGGCCCTGAATTGTGCGGCCAGCAGACCCAGGACTCCCATGTGGCTGGCCCAAGTTTCATGAACACGTTCTTTGTAAGTGTAGAAGGACCGTGGTCCCTAAATTCATCATCCTCACTGGTTCTCGTTTCCAATGGCACATGTCTGGTTTTTTTCCTACAGCAAGAAAATCTTCCTGGATCATAAACTATAGTTTGCCCTCTAACGTATGTCTGAAAATAAGGGCTGACAATCAAAACAGTAAATGCCGTTTCCGTGTCTATCAGCTGTCCTCAACTGGGGGGAAAATGTATTGTTTTCATAACACAAGCTACGAAGCAGAAATCTCAATATAAACCTTTAGCTGCGGGATTTGCAGATAATCAGGAAACTGCAATTATAGGTATGCCCCAAGGGGCCACACCAAGGAGAGTAATATTTTTATTCCTGTGTAGATAATGGTGTGGGCTGGAGAGGTTATATAATTCTGATCTATTTTACAGCCTGGTTCTGTGGCTGCTAATAATAACAAATCGTGTTTTCGATCTTGAACTCATCCATAAACCACATTAAAAGTGATGCTATTTTCCCTGAAAGGTGAGCAATTTAACTTAGAGAAGAAGGTAAGAATGTCGAACTCACAATGTGCATTCTAGAACCGTGGAGACCAGAGACTCTAGATTTTCCGTTTGCCGCTCTATTTTACAAGTTCATAAGTAAAACAGCTTAATCCAAATTTTCCTGGACATTCAACACACATGAAAAAAACTCCTTTTCTAACAGAGGAATTACAGTCTTTCCCTTAAATTATCTTCCCACTCATTAAAAGACAATTTTCCACAAAGGTGAAATCATGACTCTCAGAGAGATCAAAATGAACACGTATTAAAGATATTGTCTAACTCGCTGATGAAGGAGGCATGAACTGTGTTACTACCACCTCCAAGGAAGAGTCAAAGAATCATGCACACAGGAGGCCACCAGGAATGTCGGAACAAATTTGCTTAATGGATACAAAACTGTCAAAACTGACGGATGTCCACAGGGAAATAATCATCCGGCTGACCGTCCATCCTGGAAGACAAGGTTTCAGTGGCCAAACTGACCTGAACACGAACAGTGACGCAAGCAGGTAGAAGGAAGCAGGAGGTCTCCTGACCGAGGCAGACAGGGAATGGTTGGTTTGTCCAAAAGCCAAAGGTCCGGGGGTATGAACGCGGCAGTAACTTCTGAAATGAAAGCCTGTCATTCTCGGGGCACCGAAAGCATGTCAGAGCCTTTCCAAACCACTGTGCCTGCTTCTAGGGAAAAGCTCTTATTTAAAGACACGCTTTCCTGCTGGGGCAGAGCACACTGGCAGAATTAAGCAGCCTCGAACAAGGAAGGGTGTCGCGACAAAATGAATAAAACCTTTATAACACTCAGAGGCATAAATACCGAGAAGAGGAAGAGGCAGCCGTGGCCCAGGGCAGTGAAGGGCGGAGGGGCGCACGGCCCGTGACACCCCGCCCCACCCTGGGGCAGGGGCAACCCGGTGAGAGGTCCTCCGAGGAGGCAGTGACACCACGGCCCAGAGAGAGGCCTGGAAAACCAGCGCAGAGGCCCGGGGCCCAGCTCCAAGGGACCAGCCCGCCCAGCTGCATGTGGACCCGGGGACCGCTGGCCCTGAGCGCGGCACAGCAGGGCCGGGAGAGCCCCCGTGCGTCAGGAGCCGTGAACAAGGGCCACGCTCCATCCTGTGGGCGCAGCTGGGCCACTGGCAGGTCCGGCCGCTGAGGCTCACGCTGCGGCTGGTGGGGCCCCTGGCGGCTTCAGAGTCCCTGTGGCCCCTGCCCTGCTCGCGGTGGCCAGCACCGCCGTGTTCTCCAATGCAGCCCACAGAGCCACCGAGGAAGCGCGTGTCCTAGCGCTCTGTCGCTCCGGCGGCTGGGGACCGCTCGCGCTTGGCTCAGTGTGACCTTGGCTCCTGGCTCTCTCCCCTTCTTTCCGCAGACGCCCCTCACCATGAGGTCCTAGATAGTCAGGACCACGCCTTGAAAAGAGAAGCCCGATCCCGCCGCGGGAGGGAACCAGGCTGGGCGACACGGCTGCCTCCTCGCCATCCTCACCCGAAGCCCTGGCAGCCACCCCCTGACTCCGGGGGGAGGCAGTGCCGGTGACGGTGGTGGCCAAGGGCAATGATTCTTCCCTCAGGACACAGCGCTCCAGCTCCCACCGGATGGTGTGCCGGCTGCAGAAGAGCTCGCCTTGGGGCCGATTTCGAGACACGAGAAGACACAGAGAGAGGAATGTGGCGTGACCCATGGCTGCTCCGTGGCCCCTGACCTCTCGGGGCAGGTGGCAGGAGCTCGGGCAACTTGGCCCAGAACTGGACCCTGCCCTGGACCAGACCCTGCCCAGGAATGTACCCTCGGGCTGCTGTGGCCTCGCTGGCCTCCTCCATCTGACCTCTGAGTCAGTGGCCGCGGCATGGACTCGATGCCATCAGACCCGGAGAGCAAGCTCCTGGCCTGGGGCTCTGGTGACACTGTGGGCAAAGCCTTTCCGGCTGATGGTGTGGGCAGCAACCCCTCAGCTCTGCTCCTGAGGGCCCTTCTCTCCTGGCAGCGTGTCCTTCCTGATCTGATCAAGGAGTCTGCCGTATAGACAGACCCAGATGAGTCTGGAGGCCTCTGCTCAGAGCTCCTGGGGCCACAAAAGCTGTGATTTCTGTCGCTGGAGGAGGAAACATCCACACAAACCGCGTATGTTAAGGAGGGGAAGACAGAAGAGGTGGGACCACCCTCCGGCTGGGGCTTGAGCCCCTCCCGACCGGGCTTCAATCCAGGGTCCAGCCCCGGACACGCGAGCACCCTCTCTGCCTTTGAATGGGCACCTGCGGGTCAGGAAAGGCTGAAGAGATGTCTGCCACGGTCAGAAATATCGAACACTCCAGAAAATTACGTCATGACTGGAATTCCTAATCGTTTACGGAGAGGACTCTCGATGGAAATTTACCACGTAAACACAAACACCCCAGTTCTGTTTCAAATAAACAGCAGAAAACGCAAGGCAGCACGCGGCGGTACGGCCGGTTGCCAGTATCCACCATCAGAGGAACACGGAGTTCTTGTTTCCTGGGGTGGATCCGTGTAACCCTCCACCTCAGGCAGGTGTGAGGGCCCAGGAGGACGGGCCGCCTCCGTCCCTCCCGCTGAACCCCGAGGGTGAACGTGGAAACGGGCGCGGTTCGCGACTCTGGAAATTTGGGCCGGAAGCCGCCAGTCACGTTTCAGCGTGAGCAGCGCCAGGACACCTGGCCACCCGACGAAAGCACCTCCCAGCCACACAGGCCGCCAGCGTGTCCCGCCTGACCGCCACGTTGGCGGCGCTGTTGATTCTCACTCAGGGACGGGACGCAGCTGTGTTGTGGGCCACCGGCGGGCAGATGACGCCCAGCTGGGACACGCGGAGTCCCTGGCCTCCTGCACAAACGCCTGGAACCGCGTCATGTAACACACGCTCCAAACGCTTGCAAAAGAAGCCTTTTTGCCTGGTTTCATAAGGACCAGACCACAGAGACAAGTCCGAAGATGACTTCCTGACCACCCAGGATGACAGCTGCAAGCCCCAAGCAACCACCCCGCTTCTCCAGGCTTCAGGGGGTCAGTTCCGACGGGCTCCCGCTGTCCCTCCCACTGCCCCGCTACCCCCTCCGGTCCGGTGGTTTCTCCGTCTCGCCACCAGCCCCCAGGAGACGCAAGGCCAGTCCCACCCAGCGAAACGTGTCCCCCAGAGCAGGCACCAGGCTCGCCCTCTCCTTCCCTACAGACCACACGGGTGTCCCCGTATTTCAGCCCCCACGCAGCACACATGTAGTGGCTCACGAGGATGTCGTGTGGCTCAGCTAGTCCCAGGGGCGGCATTCTCCGGGAGACAGCTCCTCTGAGCACCTCCGGTGCAGGAGGCCACTTCGGGTGGTACTCAGGCCACATTCTGCCTGCACACTGGAAGATGCCGGGGCGACCGCCCCACGCCCAGAATCTCTGCCCACAGCTACTTAGAAAAGTGGGCGTGCAGGTTGAAAAGAAGCTCATCGCTGTCACGCAGAGGAAGCGCGTGGGGTACGGACGAGGGGGGAACCAGATGGGCGAGGCCCAGGGCAGTCGGGGCCGTGCCTGGTGGCACCGCGCCCGCAAGCCTCTCCCTGCTGAGTGCCAGCTGCCACGCCCGGCACCTGCCCCACACCGTCAGCCGCCGGCCCTCACGTGGGCCTGCCAGTAGCAGGGCGGCCCGCTGCACACAGGAGGAGGCCGACACCAGAGACTCCAAGGGCCCAGCCCGGGGCCACACAGCTAACACAAAGTGGAGGGGGCTGGTTCGAGATGGCGTCTGCTTCTCTGTGCTCCCGCTCTTTGTTTCCTCCTGCGTCCACCCCGGGGCCCCCTCCCTCTGCTTCGCTGCTTTCCCGCGCGTGGGAAAGCCGTGGCCTGGCCTGACCTCAGCGAGGACCTGGGGTCTGACAAGGCAGCCGGCATCCCCCGTGTCTCTGAGCGCCAGGAAGTGCTCAGGAGGAGAAGCCTGGCCCTCCAGCGGCCTGGGGAGCACAGACAGCAGGCCTCGCCGCCCCGCGCCGGCGGGACGGGCCCAGGGCGCACTCCTGGCCTCGAGTGCGGGTTTGTCCCACAGTGCACAGGAGGGCCACGCCAACATCTAAAAAAGATCCCGTCCTGCCCAGAAATGAGGAATGGTTTCTCAGAGAACAAAAGCCTTTTATGTGAACTATAAAAAGTTACTGGATCAACAACCTATTATCATCGTGGAATAAATTGCCGATCTGAGCGTCAGCTGGGACGGCGCCCGGTTCAGCCCTCCACCCTGCAAATCCAAGGAGCGCAGGTCACAGAAACTCCCTCTCGGGCCATGCGCCAAGGGCCCCCACCCGGTCCCAGCTCCTCCCGGAGGCTGAGGGTGCAAACCAGGAAGGGCGGGCACACCCCTCGGCACATCTGGGCCCCAGCACAGCTGCAGCCGCTGAGCACGCAGGAAGGCGCACTGCGGCTCCCCGCCGAGCCCCGGGGACAGTCCGGGTTCCCATGCTCGAGACGCCAGCGCGGCCAGCCCGCTGCAGGCTGGGCTGAAAGGCAACGCTCTCCCCGGGAAGGGGAACTCAGAGATGACCCAGGGCTCCAACCACACACCGTCCACACCCCATTCATGCTCCAGAAAGGCTGCAGGCCTGGATGTCTCCTGCCCCTGCTGCCCCCCTTCAGCCTAGCCCTATGTGCCCAGGTGGGAGCAGGACAGAGGTCCGTGACAGGTGGACACCTGTTCTCCGTTGTCCAGAGTGAAAGGGTCTGCCCGGTGGGACATCAGTGGATACACCTCGTAGAGGCCCCAGGAGCCTTCTCCAGGGGAGCTGACGGAGGCCCTGCAGCCCCAGCCCCGATGAGTGCCACGAGGTGACAAGTACAGAGCCATCCTGGGCTTGGAGGAGGGGGCCAGGTTCTGGAAGAGGCTCGGTCCCTGGGGCCCCACCCTGGAAGCCTGGGGGGGTTGTCACGTCCCAAGGAAAGCAGCCGCTGCCGAGACCACTGTTCCCTGTCGATAGGGACACTGGTTTACACGACATCAAACCTGCCCCCACTGATCCCTGGCCTTCCACAAAGCACCGAGGGAGCCATTTATGGCCTCATACCGTGCCCCAGGGTGTGCAGACCAGATGGGAAGGCCCCTCCTGCTGTCACCGACTGACTTCTGTCCGGAGTGGCTGCAGCTACAGACCAACGCCCGGCCCTGACCCGGCAGGACGAAGCTGTTTGTGATCGCGGGGTCCTGAACGGCTCCCTCTGGGCACCTCCCAAGGCCTGAGCCTGAACCTCATCCCCCCAGGGCCCAGCACCCCTGATCTTCTGTGCTCCGTGAAGGCCCTGCTCCCCAGCGATGCAAGGGCATTCCCGAGAAACGGTCGCACCACTGACACGTGTCACCCCCAGGGGAGGCCAGCTGGGATGATGGCCCCTTCCAGGTGGCCCAGGGCACAGTCACCTCTCCTCTCCAACCATCCTGCCTTCCGGCAGGACCGGCACTACCAGAAACTCGGGTTTCTGGAGAGAAACCAGAAAGTCGGATGTTCAGGTCAAAGTCTCCTGACTGAACATTGGCAACTGCTTCCAAACCATCTGAAACACACTCCGGGTCATCTTCGGGCTGGACGTAGCACAAAGGGCCACCGCTTTGCAAGCTCAGCCCCAGAGGGAACAAGACATCGCAGCTTCACGGTGCTGTTCCCTGTGCTCGGTCCCTCCCGCTGCCCCTGGGGCTGGGACGCTCACCGCCATCACGAGCCCGTATCACAGACAAGTCTCAGAGGGCGGGCGCCTCACCCCAGATCACAGAGTCTGTCCAGGGCTACCCCTGGGGCTCTTCCAGAGCTGCCTGCCTCCAAAACCCTGCTGCTTCGCACACTGTTTCCCATGGGCCAGCTGCCCACCCCGGGCACTGCAAAATGTTGGGTCCACACAACTGAGACAAACGTGAGCATCTTCTATTTAATGGTGACGCGTTTGTTCTCACGTACACTTGAAAACTCAGGGTCTAAGGACATGAGTGCTTACACTTGACCCTTATCAAGGAGTGGTATCAGTTCAGGAGGAGGAGGAGCAAGGAGGAGGGGGAGAGAAAAGGGGAGCCGGTGGTGACACTGCCCTCCTCCTTACTGGCTGTCCCATCAGCCGCCACCTGCGGATCCCCCTCAGATGAGTCCCCCTACTCTGGGAAGCCAGCGGAGCCACAACAGAGCCTCCCCTGGAGGCAGAGTCACATCACGGGTGTCAAACTTGGGTTCCCACAGGCCCAGAAGGCGACCTGAACACCCCAGGGCCTCAGAGCCCAGTGGATGGCAGCTCAGATGTGAAGTCCGGAGCCCTTCTCAGATCCCCTGTCATCCCAGGGGGAAAACAGAGAGAAGTCCTAGTTTTTAGGTGGAATCTCCCAATTTTAAAACGTTTGCAACGAATTCACGATTCGGAAGCAGGCAAAGCTCTTTGGGCCCCAGGGGAAAGGCAGCCTTCTCCAAACGAATGTTCTCCCCCGGGCCCAGCTGCCCCCATTGGATGGGTGGGCCGGCTTGTGCGTCCCTGCTCTCAGTAGGAGCACACTCGGCCGGCACAAAGCAGGAGCCCACCAGGGCTGGACGTCCTGAGCCACCCCTGCGCTGGAACGTCTGCTGGGGACGAGGACGATGGTTTCCCTGTTTGGGATTCTCTCTCCCCCGACACGGTGAGTGCGGCCTCCAGACAGCTTTCATCAGAGTCCTTCCCGCTGACGACTAGCTGAGACGTGGCCTGTTTTCATGGAGACGCTCGGCTCAGGCCAAGCTGGACCTTCTCCCCACTTCCCCGCCCTGGAGAGACAAGCGGATGCCGTTTGCACTGTGGGTCCCGTGGGACGGGGTTGGGGGGATGGTGAGAGGTGGGAACACAGAGGTGCTGGGGGGGGGGGGGGGGGGGGGGGGGGACCTCGGCGGGGCGGGGGGTGATAACTGAGCAGAACATGTGTGTGATGTAGCTATTTATGTGCAAGTTGTGGGGCGGGGCATCTCAAGGACAAGTCAAAACAGCGCTGCTCACAGTCTCCACCGACCCCTGAACACCCGCCAGGGCCCCGGGCTCAGACCCTGGAAGAAAACAGGCCGGGCCCAATGGGAACGACAGTCCCGAGCTCTCGCTGGCCCTGCCGTCAGAGACCTGGACACAGCGACGCTGTGGCACGAGGCAGCGGGGCCAGAGGATGAGCGGGAAAGGAGCGAAGGCAGCACGAACCTTAGCCATTTTCTCGAAGGGAACGCCGTGACCCAGGCCAGCCCAGCTGCCCGAGGCACAGCGCACCAACCACACGCGGCGCTGCAGGCAGGGACGAGGCCCTGCCCTGCGCTCATCCCCGGATGCGGACGGAGCAGCGCGGGGACCGAGCGCGTCTCCTGCGTCCCCGTGCCACCTGCGGTGCCTCATGGGAGGACGGCAGCAGTTAGGACGCCATACAAGACGCCAGGGGCCCGGGGGCTGCGCCGGTCCCTGAACCACACGATCACCGGGTTCACTTGAGGCAACAGACCCCCTGCGTTCAGCGAACTCCAGCTTGTCTAAGGGACGGGTTCTGTTCCTTCGCAGCCTCACGGCGACACGCCGCAGGTGTCGCGTGACAAACTGTCCAGCAGCCACCCGTGGCCACACCAGCCAGGGGAGATGCCTTGCCGTCCCACAGAAGCAAGCAGGCTACTTGTTCCTTGTGACGTAGAAGGACACCTTGCGCCCCAGCCCCGATGCACAGCTGGACAGTGTCCACATCAGCGTGGCCTCAGCGGCCGAGGGACGACGAGCAGCAAGCGTCTGTCTGTCTCCACGTCCGGTCAAATCAGCCAGAGCGAGGAGGGCTGGAGGCAGCGGCTCCCAGGAGGGACGGTGCCGCCCCGCGGTGGTGGCTGTGCACGCCGAGGCGTCCGAGCATCTTCTCCAGGGATCTGGATGCCGCGGAGCTGGAAGGGGCTTCCTGCTGATGTGCAGCATCCGAATCCCCCAGAGATACCCAGCACCCGAGGATGCTCTTTACACGGCAGGAGGGACTCTGCAGATGGACTTAAGCTAAAGATCTCGAGATGGGAAGGTTATCCTGGAGGCTCCAGCGGGGCCCCTTCAAGAGGGAAGCAGGAGGGTCCCGTCAGAGAGGCAGGCATGCCTACGGAAGTCGGGTCAGGAAGAGACGTTTAGGTGTGCCTCTAGAAGCAGCGAAAGGCAAGAAACAGATCGTCCTCTGGAGCCTCCAGAAGGAGCGCAGATCTGCTGACACTGCGTTAGCCCCATGAGACCGAGCTTGGGAGTCTGACCTCCCGACTGCAGGACAGTAAAGCCGTGTCGTTTCAAACCCTTGCCTGGTGGTAATCTGTTGCAGCAGCAATAGGAAACCAGCACACCCCTCTTCTGGAGAAGCAGTGGACACCTGACGAAAGACACGTTTTGACTGGCACGTGGCCAAAACAGTCAAAATAACAAATGAGGCTAGTAAATGATGTCACAGGCAGACAGGACTTGGAAGTCAGTAAGGACACAAATGGTATAAAAAATAAAACCGCAGGGTGCCTGGGGGGCTCAGTCGGTTGAGCATCCGACTTCGGCTCAGGTCATGATCTCACGGTCCGTGGGTTCAGGCCCCGCGTCGGGCTCTGTGCTGACGGCTCAGAGCCTGGAGCCCGCTTCGGATTCTGTGTCTCCCTCTCTCTCTGCCCCTCCCCTGCTCACGCTCTGTCTCTCTCTCTTAAAAAATAAACATTAAAGAATTTTTAAAAAATAAAACTGCAAATAAGAATGACACCAGCACGATGCGACTTTGTGCTCACTGGAGTTTGCAACCATGCGGGGAGATCGGTGCTGGCAAGCCCCTCTGTGTACAGCACAAATTGCTCAACCCTCTGAAGGGCAGTGTGTTATGGGTATCAAATGTAAAAATGGGTATCTCACCCAAAATGGCCAAGGCAGCCCAGAAAAACAAAGCCAGGGCCCCATGTAGGTCTTAGAGCCTTAAGACGGTTAGGTCAGTGGGTAGTAGCAGCAGGAACAGAGTCCAGAGACAGGGCCACACAGACACAGTCACTTGATTTACAACAAGACGCTGCCTTGGAGGGGATGCTGACCCTCCTGGAGAACGGAGACCCTGACTATGCTTCGCAGCACACACAGGGACAATCAGAGAAGGCCTAGGAGGGAAAACACAAGAGTTCCTTCACGACGCTGGGTGGGGCAAGGTTCGGGGAGAGGGCACACGGAGCACGCAGTATGAAGAGAAGCTTGGCACATCACGCTGCGTTAGAGGTTAGAGCTGCAGCTCATCAGGAGATACCCCAAGAATAAGAAGGCAAGACCCAGGTGAAAAAGGTATTTGCCATTTGCGTAGCCAACAAATGAGTCCCACCCAACATGTATAATGAAGTCCTAAAAAAATCAGTAAGAGAAAAAAAGCAGACCACCCACAGGGAAATGGGCAAAAGACTTGAATAGGACAGACAAACAAGGATATCAGAATGTTCAATAAACATGCAAAAAAGTGACAAACTTCACTAGTCATCAGGAAAAAGCAAAAACAGAAATGAGCCACCGTGAGCCACCAGGACAGCTAAGGTGGGAACAACAGACACCTCGAATGCTGGCAGCTGGGACTGTCACATGCTGATGGTGGTGGGTAAATCAGCATCCACTCTGGGAACCAGCTTGGCATTACCAACCCAGGCTGAATACATGCATGCCCTAGGACCTGGCAGTTCCGTTCCCGGGTTGGCACCCAAACTGTGGGTTGTGGGTGTGCGCGGTTCCCACACGGCATGCCTGTGCCCAAGCAGCACTGTCATCCCACCCACATCTGACAAATGGAGCCACCTGGGAGGGGTCCTTGATGGGGTGTGGGTGATCTCACAGGTGTGTTCACTTTGTGAAGAGTTGCCATGCTGTGCACTCATGCGTGTGCATTCCCATAAGCTTGCTGTACTTCCCTGACACACAACATTTCAAAATTGTGAGGATTGAGAAGCTGGGTCTGGAGAGTGTGAACTCCAGCTCCAACTTGTGGTTCTAGGACTCCACTGGCCCCTGCGCTGAGGAAATGCAGATCTGCCTTAAACATCCACAATGAAGTATAAAGTGGAAGAACAACGTGCAGACATTAACGGAGCAACCCTACGACGCTCACCTGAAGCGGTAACTGAGCAGGAACACGGAAGGCCCATTAGCGTGTTGTCCACGATAATGAAAACACGAAACAAACAACGTGTAGCCACAGAACGATGACAAAGAGACACATGGTAACGCAGCCACGAAAATGACTTACGCTGTTTCGTTATCGGCATGGAAACATGCATGGTAAATGAAAACAGGGAGAGCATACCCCACTTACAAGAAACTATGTGTACAGCCCACAAGTTTAGCTGCAGAAGCTCCTGAGGGGAGAGCATCAAAATGTGAACATCGGTTATCGCGGCTGGTGGGATTTCAACCATGCTGGACTACATATGCATGCGGGTGCCCGTGTGCCCATGCGTGTCCACATGTGTGCATGTATGTGTGCATGCATGTGGCTGTGTCCATGTATGTATGTGCCCATGTGTCCACGTGCGTGCATGTGTGTGCACGTGTTCACATGTGTGCGCGCATGTGCCTGTGTGCACAGATATGCGTGTGTGCACATACATGTGTGTGCCTGTGTGCACGTGTGTGCTCCTGTGTGTACCTTGCACACGTGTGTGCATGCATGTGTGCACGTGTATGTACGTGTGTGCCTGCTTGCGTGTACATGTATGTGTGCGTGTGTGCACGCTCATGTGTGTGTGTGCCATGCATGCACATGTGTGTGCCTGCATGAACATATGTGCATGTGTGCGCCTATGTGTATGTGCCTGTGTGTGTGTGTGTGCATGGGTGTGCCTGTGTGCGTGCCTGTGTGTTTGTGCTCATGTACATGTGCGCAGGTGTGTGTGTACATTCATACATGTGTGCGTGCTGTGCTTTCAAACAGCCATGTGTGGGCACCGTGGTTTTCACTATAGTCTGCAAGGCAGGAATATTCTAGATCCCTAGTGCACCAAAAAGTGACCATAAGAAGACAAGGAAGCGCCTTTCTCACAACGAATCCTAGAGAAGTCACGGCTGCACACTACAACCCACCGGGAGGGTTCACGCCTCAGACCGGAATCAAGCCCACTTACCTGCGCTTCTCTTACATCTGGTTCTGATGGTCATAGTTTGAGAAGCACAGAGAAGTGACTCTTCCACAGCCTAAACCAGGAGAGCCAAACCATGCACAGAGTGCTACACACGTTCATACGGCAGGCAGTGACGCAGCAGCGAGCAGGACTGGGGCGCTCCGGGCACCGGAAGGGTAGAGGCCGGGGACGCCGCCCAGCACCCCGAATGCACAGGACGGCCTGCAACAACGGCGCCACGGCGGGGACGCCCTGACAAGAAGCAGCTCCTCAGTGTGATGGGGAGCGAAAGAGGCGGATGCCGAGGGAGTCGGGAGATTCCTGCCTGAAAGACCAGCGAACAGCAGGGGCCGAAGCTCTGTGCCCCCGTGTGTCTGCGCCTCACTGTGCCCGTGGAGACGTGAGTGCCGGGGGGGCTTGGCGTCACTTGGGGGCCTGATCGCCTGGGGCCTGGCGCTGATCAGCCCTGCCGACGAGATACAGGTGTGCTGGCTCTCAGTGACCAACGTGCCCCCCGGGCAGTAAGGCGGGCACTTTGGAGAGAGGAGACTTCTGCCAGGCTCAGGAGGGAAGCTTAAGAAAACCAGTCAGTGCCCCGGGGGGAACTGAACAGGCCCAAGGCCGTGACGGAGCCCCGAGACAAGGCAGCCCCGGCCCTAGGCATGCCCGCGACACACGTTCTCACTGTGCACGTTCCAGAGCCCGGGGTCTGAACACCGACTGGGCTCACGAGCAGAGAAACCGATGGCGCCCAGCACCATCGCCCAGGGTAACAGACTCAATGCCGCGGTGGGGGCAGCGGGGGCAGAGGGGTAAGGAGGCGTCCGCTAAGGGGCCCCCAGGACAGCTCTAGGCCCGGCCTGCCTCCACCATCCCTCGGAGACCCCTCCGAGCCCACACTCCACTCTGCGCCTCAACCCGGGGCCTCAGGCCTTGGCCCCGTCGCCGCAACAGGAAAGCTGCCGGCCGAACCCCACGCTTCCCCCGGCAGAGTCGGGGAGACCACCTGCACCCTGCGTTTCTTCCGAGCTCGCCCCACACGGCGCGCTGGCGAAGGTCTCCTCGAGAAATGCTTCCCATCAGACGTATCGCTTTAAGTCAAAAAAGCCTGCCTCCAAAAACATCCTCAGAAATGCAAAAGCAATCTTCAAAAGAAAAAGCCCCAAAACCCTAGAGAATGCCTGGCGAAGACAAGCCTCAATTACCACCCTCTCTGGGTATGATAAAAATTCCTCTCCGCCTCTCCTCGAGACGAGAGTCTTTGCTCAAAACCTTTCTCTTTTAAAAATAACTGCAGTAACCAACCATTAAAACAGGGGCTGCGTTTTAATCTACCCTTTCTTTTTCTCTGGTTTTGAAACCGGCACCTTCCGACTTCACAGAAGACACGAACGCAGACTTCTAGCCACCATCCAGCACTACTGCACTGGGCGCCAGATCGAGACCAGCAGACCCGGAATGCAAGCTGCTTCAGAGACTCTGGAAGTGTCTGTGCCCCCCCCCCCCCCCGAACCACGCACCCCACGCTCTCACTGTCTTCTGGGCCCAGCAGGATGCTACTGTGTGTAGCAAGAAGACATCAAGGGCCACTGAAAGACAGCAAAGCCTTCTACGACAAAGAGATGCCTCTCCAAACACTCTGTCCTTAGCTTCTTGCATCTAGAAGCCGAAAGACGTCCTTCACGGAAAACAGAATGTGTTCCCAAAAAAGCATGTCAACAGTACCTTCCATCTGAAGCCCTGGTGACTTCCAACTTCCCTCAAAGCCACCTCCCAGCGCCGTCCACGGGGACCCGGGTCACGCCTCCCACCGCCGTCCATGGGGACCCGGGTCACACCGCCCAGCACCGTCCACAGGGACCCGGGTCACGTCTCCCACCGCCGTCCACGGGGACCCAGGTCACACCTCCCACCTCCGTCCATGGGGACCCGGGTCACACTGCCCAGCGCCGTCCACAGGGACCCGGGTCATACCGCCCAGCACTGTCACCAGGACCCGGGTCACACCTCCCACCTCCGTCCACGGGGACCGGGGTCATACCGCCCAGCGCCGTCCACAGGGGCCCAGGTCACACCTCCCAGTGCCGTCCACGGGGACCCGGGTCATACCGCCCAACACCGTCACCAGGACCCGGGTCACACTTCCCAGCGCCCTCACCAGGACCCGGGTCACGCCTCCCACTGCCGTCCACAGGGACCCGGGTCACACGGAGTCTGGACTCAGATGGCCCCGCAGAGCTTCCTACACCTGTTGCTTCCCAGCCTCCCCCTCCCCCCTCACCACCATGGGCAGGAATTCGCTCTCATCTGGCTTTGCCGCTCCCCAAACCATAGCGAGGTACCTAATCTGGCAAATCCACTCCTCATTAGCTGTGGCTCACGGCTCACAGCGTCACATCTTCAAAGATGAATTAAACACCCAAGATCTCAAGAGAGATCTCAAGACAGGTAAAGGACAGAATCGGGCCGGAGCGCTCATTCTCAGACTCCGCGCACTGGCAGGGCCCGAGCGTCTCCCTCTCTCCACAGTCTGTCACTCCACGGCCCCTGGATGCCGGCAGAGGGCCAGCACGAGGGAGGGCAGAGGCAGGCCTGGGAGGGCCCGCTTCCACATAGACACGAACTCCCCAGAGGAAGGTGCAGAACAAGGTCACTCACTGCAACAAATCGTTTGTAACGACAAACGTGGGTGACAGCGCAAATGCCCACGCGCAGCAGAGGAGCCCGACAAGCCCCGGATGGCTGAATAAAGCCCCACAGTGGAGCCCCCGGGCACCTGCCTGTACACATCTCACCTCAGGACCCTGCGGGGCCACGTCCTCACGCTCCAAATAAGTCAGCCCCTAAGATGGCCACAAGGGGGGCACACCCATCGCGCGAGGCAAACAAGCAGAGGCGGATCTAAGTGTGTCACAAAGGAGTCACGAAGCCACTCTAAAGGGAAGAAAACCAGCCCGGCTCGCTCTGACAAACAACGAGAACCGCACGGCACATGGCTAACGACAAAGAGGACGAAGACCGTTCTCCAGTTAGTACGATTGCTTCCCACAGGGGAAGGGCTGAGCAATTCCAGAATTATGCACCCGGCTTGAACAAACACGAGAAAACACTGAGAATCACGACAGCCAGGTTTCTAACTCGGGAAAAGGAGGACCCGAATGTAGAAAAGCCCGAACGACCCCTGGGTGTCAGGTTGGAAACAGTGGTCAGGAGGAACTCGTGTCTCAACACCACACGTACAGACGCGTGCATGTAGATGCGTACGCCGGGCGCGAGTTTGCTTGTGCGTGCGTTCACACACTTCCCGGCTCTGTCCGCTCAGGGCCTCGAGCAGCAGTGGCACCCCGGCAGACGTGAGCGCCCCCGGCACCCAGACCCTGGTGTTTAAACGCCAGTCCCCAGTAAGACGAAGCAGGGCTCCCTGGAGAAAAGGTTGCTTCCACGAGCCTAGAACACCTCTAACGGTAAGGAAAGACTCAAGATCCAGGAAGGCATATCAAAGGGACACAGGAGCCAACTGAAGAAAGCTCCGGATGGTCAGGGCTGGGATAATCACTGGATTATAACCTACAGAATAAAATAAATATCTGTGAGTCCTATCGATACAAATAAGCGATTGGGCCCATAGATAGCAAGCTGTTCTCATAACAGAATCTACTTAACAAATGTAGAAGCAATGACAGAAACGGGAAATCGCCTTTAGGCAAACGGTACAGCACTAGTTTTTACAGGCAGTAGCCGCCAACGGGAGATAAAATTCACGGTGAGATACGAGGAGACAAAGCGCAGCCGTGGAGTTCTGTGCTCTCCTCCGCAGGACACTCAAAATTTGCAAAGGGAACAACGGTGAGCTGACGGGGGACAAACCTGACAGACGCCACCCGGACCAGGCAGTCGCAGGGGATGTCACCAGGAACAGCAGGTGACACCCTTCGCTGCCTGTGTGTCCCCAAACCCACGGAAGGGACTCCTGGCCCCCCACACCGCAGGATGGGGCTCTGTGGGGAGGCAGCGCCCCACAGAGGTGACGAGGTGCAGGGAGGCCCCGTCCACTCCGACTGCTGTCCTTGTAAGACGCAGAGAGCGGGCCGCCCACACGCACACAGGGCACGACCTCTGAGCGCACGGTGGGAAGGCGGCATCTGTGGGCCAAGGGGAGGCCTGGGGAGGGGCCAGCCCCACCGCACCTGGACCCCCACACACCTGGACCGGGACCCCCCCACACACGTGGACGTGGACCCCCCACCATACCCGGACCTGGACTCTGAGCCTCCAGAACCGGGAGAGAATAAGCCTCTGCTGTTCCAGCCGCCACAGGAAACTAACAGAGGCTGACGAGACACAGGAAGAAAAGCTTGATCTCGCTTTTGTGGTTTTCTCGTCAAAGGCGCATAACCCCAAAGGTCTGCCTGACCCTCAGGTTTGCATCCCGAGAAAACATCAGACCGTCCCCAAAGTGAGGGACGCCCCGCAAACTAACCGTGCGAAGCAAAACGGTCACAGAGACAAAGAAGCCGCACATCTGCCACGGGCTGGAGGAGCTGCCGAGAGCCGGACCCGCCGCGGGAACGAGCCCCAGCAAGTGAACGGACAGAACCACCGCCTGTCTGCAGCGAGGCACCATCAGCGCTCCTTTCCAGGCTTCAGAGATCGTACTTAAAACAGCAGCAGGAAGGGGCGTGGGTGAGTGGTACCTGGAAACGCTACTGTTTTGCAGTTTTTCTGGAAGTTTAAAATCACTTCAAATTAAAAGCTAAAAAAAAAAAAAATAGAGCTTGTAAAGTGGTGACCTCCTAGCTGAACTTGAACCCACAGGTATATTTCAGTCAACAACGCGAAAAGCAAATCCGAATTAAGTGCCAACGGTACAAACGCAGAGATATAATTTAAAATCCAGATTCGTGGCTTCTTTTCACAAAACCACAAGTTGTGGCGATGCCCCATAGAACCACAGGACCAAGGCAACGGCCCCAGCGCCATGTTCCCACGGTCACAGCCGCAGCCCCTGGGGCACCAACTCCTGAGGCCGGGGGCCCAGCACCTGGGAGACCAGCTCCGTCCACCAGCCCCAGGTGTCTCCGGAGCTCCGATGGGTCTGGACGCTGGGGTGAAGGCCCCCGGACGCTGCACGCTGGGGACCGGGCGCCCAGAGAAGCTCCACCTTGACCACGGGCGGACGTCAGGCTCCGGAGCCCGGGCTCAGCCTCTGCCCCGAGCACGCCCTGCACGTCTGCTTCGGGAGCAAATAACCTACGGGACACACTTGACACCGAAGAGGAGAGACCTCCCTACCTTCCGGCGCCTCCGAAGCCTGCAGCCTCGCCCGAGCCAATGCACGAGACAAACGTGATTTTCGGGAACGTCCTCGGCCACGACTCGGCACTCCTGATAGAGCAGGAAGTACACGCGGCCCCGCGTCACGTCCCGGCCCCGGAGCGCTCTCCTCTCTGCAGGTCGTGAGGCCCGGGCGGCATGCCTCACCTGAGCGCCAATAAAACTCTCCTCCTTGTTTTTTAAGGCAACTCGGAGAGTCTGTTCGTTCGGCACTGGCACCGGTCACGCTTCTGGACGCGTGGTCCTCAGCCTGCGGAGCTGCGTCTGACACCCAGATGGGGCAGGGGTCAAGTGCGCGGGGGCGTCGGCGCTGGCGTGTGCTCCTCCCGCCCGCCTGCCCACCACCACTGGACCGACAGCACCACACGTGTGCTCCTAGGGGAGCGACACCTGCTTCCCTGCCACCTTCTGCCCCGGGGCAGGCACGCGGCCCCCAGGGCCACTGACAGCCTCTCGCTCTCCCTCCTGGGGCTCTGCATTTGGGTCGGGGCCACAGGCGCAGAGCACAGGGCAGCGCCCACTCACCTCACAGGGCTGAGGTGACAAAAGCAGGGCAGGGCCCCTGGGCTGAGACCCCTCCCCCCAAGTCCTGTGTGCTAGCAGGCGTCCTTCTGGAAAACTCTGCTTGCTAAAGTTAGCCACGGCTGGCCTCCGTTTCTGCACAGAAGACCCAGACGGAGCAGGAAGAGCTAACTGACCCCGTGGATGTCTTATCACCCCCGCGCGCATTACTACACACGACAAAACAGAGGCACAGAGAGGCGAGTCGCTTGGCCC
This sequence comes from Panthera uncia, assembly GCF_023721935.1. Classification (NCBI taxonomy): domain Eukaryota; kingdom Metazoa; phylum Chordata; class Mammalia; order Carnivora; family Felidae; genus Panthera; species Panthera uncia. The sequence continues at coordinate 3,827,371 of NW_026057587.1, read as the reverse complement.
ACATCAGGAGCCAGTGTCTGTGGAACAAGCGAACAAGCGAACATGTGAGCACATGAGTGTCTTGGAGAACTAACACGCCCTCGTGATTACCTGCAGTGGCTTCCTGATGGACATCTTTCACGGCCACCTGGACCGCCACGCCGTGCTTATCCCGAGCCAACTCTGCAGGGGCCTTCCGATGGCCACACACCGGGACGGCAGGCGCTGACCGGAGCCTCTGAGCCCCCGCCATCCTGCCCGGGCTTCCTCGCCAGCTGCCGTGGGGAGTCAGGGCCAGTGTGTGCTCCCACCGTGCCTGAGGCTCAGCCGGGGGTGAGGTCAGAATGCACAGAGGGGCAGACCCTCCCTTTGCACCTGTTCTCAGAGTCCTGCTGCTGGAACCTCATGGATCTCGTCATCAGACTCGATCTCCTCCAGGCGTCAGGACAATCGTGACCCATGGCCTGTCCTGGAGACTCGCAGTCAAAGTGAAAGCCCGTTTGATGAGTGAATTTCAGACAACAGCACTCAAAGCTGATGACACCTAGCTCTTTGAAATGCTCATCTGGGTTTTCTAATTTTCACAGCGCGCGAAGAATCTACGTCTCGCTGGCCTGGCCACCTTCCGGGGGCAGCAAAGGTTCGCCTTCATTGACCAGGGAAAGGTGAGGGTTCAATCCTGAGCTGCAAATTACAATCCACATCAGATGCCGTGAGCGATTTTAACTGGCGGGAACGCCGACATCTCTGACCCACGTTTAGTCAGAAGACCGCAGCACTCCCTTCCGGCCGGGGCCTCAGGGACATCTCAGGGCAGGGAGCATCTGCTCGCGCTCGCGTCCCCCTCAACAGCCTCTAACCGGCTGCCCGGCCGAGCGTTCCGAGCTGTGTTCGCTCAGCAGGCTCCCCGGAGTCAGACGGGACACTGCATCAGCAAAGGGGGCCAGTGGCTGTGATCGGCACGGCCAGGACTGGCGCAGCGGCCGAGAATCCGCGTAGCGGGGACGGGCACAGTAGAACTGGCACAGCGGCCGTGGATCGGCACAGCGGTGTGGGCCAAAGCACAGGGGTGGGACTCTGGATTACCAGAAAGAAGCAAACACCGCAATGGCACCTGGATGCCAGACTCCCGACGCGCACACGTGCTCAAGGCTCGGCCGGCCACACGATGCTGAACGGGACACAGAGCCCGGCCACCCCGGCTGCCTCATCCATCCGACCCGGTCCCCGCCCGCAGGCCCACCCGGGACCAGAATACGCGTGGGGGTCTCAAAGCAAGACTGCTCAATACCAGCAGGCTCTGTTTGGGCTCTGTTTCAGAGCAGGAACTGACCCAAGTTGGTTTCCTAAGGAAACAATGAGATTATCCCTTTTAACGCAGGCGTCCACGCGTCAGGAAATAAGCAGACAGCAGGACAGCGCAGAAGAACTGGCGGGGTAGAAATACTCCCTCGCGGGGCCAGCGGACCCCTGGAAAAGTTTCAGGTTTTGTCTCGTTGGCTGGAAAGTCTCCTTGGGAAAACCCTGGAACGAGCCACCCTCCAAAAGCACAGTTTGCACCAGGCAGCATCGAGGGGGAGGGTGCTCCCCGGAAGGGGAGAGGCCAGAGGTGAGGGAGCCAGGGTCCCATAGATGGTGCCCCCCCCTCGGGAAAACGCCAACAGTAAGCACCACAATCTAACAATGTGCAGTAACTCGGTTTACCGCCCGCAGCCCGTGGGCACTGTGAGGAAGGTCGTGTGGGGTCGACAAGGGGCGGCCCCGTTCTGAAAGAGGAGAAGGCAGGAGGGCTGGGGCTGTGTGGGTGGGAGAGCAGGCAGAGGTGTGGGGTCCCGAGGGTGGCGGACCCTGGGGTGGCCCTGCTCAGAGAGGGCCTGTGAGGAGGAAGGAGCCCTGATAAGTGGAACAAATTCACCTCCCCCCCTTGCCAGTTCCGGGGCTCACGCCTGCCTGACCACACAATAGAGGGATGTGTGTGTGTGTGTGTGTGCGCGCGCACGTGCTGGGTATGGGGCGTGTACTGTGTCCATGTGTGCTAGGTATGGATGTGCGTGTGTGTGTACTTGATGTAGATGTGTGTGTCTGTGTGTGTTCCAGGCATGGGTGTGTGTGTGTGTGTTTTGGCTCTATGTACATCCATGCGTGTGCTGTGTGTGCCATGTGTGTGTGCCCGTGTGAACTCACTGGGTGTCTGGACCCCACAGAGCCCAGCACTCGAGCCCCGTGTCTTCCCCGTCGCCCCCCCCCCACAGGCAGGTCCCTGGCCCTCCTGCTGGGTCTGCTGCCCTGGCTTCAGCCCGGGGTCCCTCAGCCCCAGGCCCAGTCTGGGCCCCGACGCCCGCCGTGACTCCCGGCCTCCGCCTCCACTAGGGCAGCCTCAACCTCAACCCCACGACGGCCTCAGAGTCCTGAGAAAGAAGCCTTCTCTGCATTTGCACACTCTCGATTGCAGGCCGGCGCTGTCTCTGGGCCACACTGTGACACCCTCACCGCGGGAACGCTAAAGACACGCCCCCCTCGTGCAGACCAAACCTCCAAGGCCGCTGAGCCTCGGAGATCTTCCCTCTGCATGGTGGTGGCATTCCCGCGGTGGCAGAGGGGGGACCTCCGTCCCAGGGACCAGTATCCTCTCCTTGGAAGGAGTCGTGCGAATGTGTGCCGACGACAGGACAGCTGGGGGACAGAGCCGCTCACGCGGTGGGGGGGAGGGGGGGTGGCGATGTTCAGGGCGCACCGAGCCGCCGCCCTGAGCAAAGCTGGGAGCCACCGTTCTCCCGTTTCGCTGGAGGGAAGGCTTCACGCAGAAAGCCGGACTGGGACGCTCGGCCAGAGATCTGTCCCCGAGGCCCAGAGTTTAGATTCTTCCTCAGAGAAACCTGAGTCACGGACGATGCCAGCCAGGTGGGTGGGCTCACGTGGTCTGGGCTTCTGGAAGGTCAGTCTGGGCATGCGGGGGGAGGCGGCCACGGGGGCAGTCGGGAAGCCCCCGGCCCAGCAGAACTAAGGAGGAACAAGGGCTCTGAGCCAAGGGAATAAGGGGATGACGGGTCCTGGGTGGGGACCAGAGACAGCAACCCAGGCTGGCACCAAGGTTCAGGCGCAGACAGAGGGAAGGGCGGCACCGGGGCAGAAGCCAGGAGCGCAGAGGAGTGGCAGGCCCAGGGGAAACGCCCTGCTGGGCACCCAGAGTTGGGAAACCCACCGGAACAGACACTTTGTGCTGAGGCCACGGGGGCCGCGTAGGTTTGGGTCTTCAGTGACCTCTGTATGTGGCGACACTGACACGTCAGCATTTCTGTGGATTCGGACAGGTTAAACACTTACGTGGTCGTGTGACAGGGACACCTGTGCAAGGAGTTAGAGGAGGTGATGCAGCGGGGACGGGCCAGGGGCACGGGGGCGGCCCCCCAAGAGGACACGTCCTGGAAGCCAGTGAGGGGGTCGAGGGGCCACGGGCATCGACGGGGCCCAACACTGTCCACACATCGGAGACAGTGGATGCTGGAAAGGGCCCTGCGCTCGGTGAGCCAGAGACCTCTGGGCACCTGGAGAAGTTTATGTAGCTGGAAGAGAGGCTTCAGGACAGAGCGCGCAGAGGCACGGCGTCGCTCCAGGACACTTGCTGGGCACACACCCAGGACCAGAGCAGGGTCTGGAGGAGGTACCTGCACACCCACAAGCTCGGCATCTTGCCGACAGGAGCGGGGAGCACCCCAAGTGCCCATCGGTGGGCGGCCGGGTGAACAAAATGTGGGGTCGCAGAAAATGCATGTTTTACGTACAGGAAAACGGAGTGCTCTTCAGCCTTAAAGGAGGAACTTCTGACACGTGCTTCCACGTAGACGGACCTTGAGGACACGACACCAGATGGAATAAACCAGTCCCAGAAGGGAGGACAGTGCAGGACTCTACTTACGTGAGGTCCCTAGAGGAGTCAATTCACGGTGACAGAGGGCAGGTGGTGGGCGCTGGGGGCTGGGGCAGGGGGTAGCGCCCGCGAGGGCAGAGCGTCATTTTGGGAAGGTGGCAGCGTCTGGGGACGGATGGGGGTGGCACAACAGCATCCATGTGCTAATGCCATAGACTGTGCGCTTAGAAATGGGTAAGACAGCAAGTTTTAGATTATGTCTATTTTACCACAGTTTAAAATTCTCTTAATGGTTCGTGATTGTTTGAAAAAGAGAGAGAGGCCAGGTGCCGGGGCATTCCGAGGTCAGGACCGTGTGTGCAGAGGGAGGGGACGGACAGGAGAGGCCTGGGACACAGCGGTCGGCACACAGTAAGTCCTCAGTTAAGGTTGGTGGAACAGGATGGGACAGGATGGTGTAGAAAATGCTGGAAGGAAATGTCTTCGGCACGAGTGCAAACGACTGAACATATGGTGAGTTCTGAAATAAATTCCTTAAAAAACACACCGCCTGGGTGCTGAATCAACACCGAATCTCGGGACGCATCCCGGCACGAGACAAGCTCGCGCTGTTTAAAGGACAGAGCACATGTGTGTCCCATTGCACCTGCCATTCGTACCCACTGATGGCAGGGAAGCGAATGCGACGGGAGTCCCCGTTACGACACAGCGGGACCAAGAACTCATCACTCAAAACCGCGCAGAAATGGCCCCCCCGCCCTCAGCTCCAAAGCGTGGTTCCCACGGAGCACACACTGATGGCACCATCGAGACACACATCCCCCTCCTCCAAGAACGACTTTGTTTTTAATGTTAATTTTTAAGAGAGAGAGAGAGCGCGCGCGCGCGAGCACACGTGCATGCGCAGGGAAGGTGCACAGCGAGGACAGAAGATCCCAAGCAGGCTCCACGCTAACAGCACAGAGCCCAACGCCGGGCTTGATCTCACCAACTGCGAGCTTGTGACCTGAGCTCAAGTCAGATGTTCAAACGACCGAGCCCCCCAGGTGTCCCTAGAAGGACGTTTACTGTAAATCAGAAACATCCATCCACACACATCTACGAAAGCTACGTCTGGTCCCAAAGGCCTTTTTCCCCAGGGTCTACACCGTGTGACCACTGAGGGACTTCCCAGAAACAGTCTCAGGAAAGGAGCTCTGGGGAGAGGAAAACGCCAGTGTGGGCCAGCACCAGGGTGACCTGAGAGTCTCTCTGTGGCCCCACAGACAACCCAGTCTCCTCAGTGCAAGATCAAAGACCAGAGGCGAGAGCGGATTCACTTTCACTCACCAGTCTGTGCCTGAGCTGGACCGTGACGAGAGGAGATCCTGACAAGTTCTGGGACAGTGTCGGCGGTGGGGACACCTCCAGGGAAATCAGGTAGCTGGCTGCAGACAGCGGGTGGGTTTTGTAATTTGCTGCCTCAGCAATCCTTGGAAGGAAATGGAAAATCATTACAGAACAGAAAAGGGGGAGGGAACGCAGCTAGAACCTGGCTCAGAATTCTACGTTAGGGCCGAAACTTTGGAGACTGAAATCTTTCTCGGGGGGAGCTTTGACTGGTCTCGCTCAGTACCCACCAGGACCCGCAGAGGAGACCTACAAGCGGGCACTACCATGTTGCAGGGAGAGTCCCGTCATCCGGGACCTGCTCTGCGAGGCTGGAGGCCGGCACCCCGGGCGACCTCACAGACAGTCTGCTGGAAGAAGATGTGGCCCAGGGAGCGTGACGGATGGAAAGGACAAAGCTCTGGGTTTGAATCTCGGCAATCCCACTCACTCAGCTGTGTGACCCTGGGTAAGTGACTTACCCTGTCTGAACTTTAACCTCCCAGCTTATAAAAAGATGGGATCAACGGTAGCGTGGTGGGCACCTGTGGTCTTGCCGCCCGGCGTGCGTTCGTGAAGGGCCCTCCGTTTCCTCCAGGTGACCACCCCCTGCCCCCCTTGTAGCCAATGTGCCCTGCTGCTGACTCCATCGGCTCAGGAGTGAGCCCTGCTGCCCAGGCCTGAACCACCCAGGGCACTGCCTCCCTCAGGCCACGGTGACTGTGCAGAGGTGGGCACATGACCCGGGAAAGTCCAAGGAGATGTGACAAGATTCAGATGGAAAATGCTGGGTCCGAGACCCTCGGTTCTCTCGGCTACACGTCGGCCCTGAAGGAGGTGCCCTGGCAGTGGTTCAATCGGGAGGGAAGAGATGAACTGGGAGAGGAGCCCCCCACCAGGGCAGAAGTGAGATCGAGCAGAGTGACATCAACTGGATGCTGGATCGAGCTGCTCCTGAAGCCAAAATGCCCATGCGCCTTTCAGCCGACACGATCCAATGAACTACCCTCCTACTTAAGACAGTCCAAGCCAGCTTCTCTGTTCCTTACACCCCGATCGAAAGACCCCTACATGATGTATACGGCACTTGCCTCATGGAGTTATGAGGTCAAAGTGACATTCAGGGTCAAGACGGGGGCGAGGCAAGGAGCCCGGGACGCAGGTTTTAAGGAGGTGCCCACACTCAGGGCCTGGCACACGCGGCCCCTGTACGACCCCACGAGTGAGCGCCTCCCTGAGGTCTGCGCCCCGGGCGCCTGCCTGCCTCACCGCGGTCCTAGCCCGCCTGCACGCAGTCAGTGAGCGGCAAACGTCTGCTGCGTGGACTTCGACTCTGGAAAGCCACCCCGGAGCGCCGGAGACGTGGGGTCCCTGGGATCCCGCACGGGCCACACGGTCACCTGCTGCTTTCTTGCCTGGTTGGGACCTTGCCTGCCTGCCACCCGCTCTCCAAAGTCTGGCGGGGGACTCTGCTACCTTCCTGTGTCTGCGCCCACGGAGCCGTCTTCCTGACGGCCAACGCGCTGGGCGTAGTCTTCTTCCTCCCTCGACTGAGCTCAAACCCCTCTCCCCGTCAAGCCTGCAGAAGCTTTGCTAGAAAGCGTGCAGTGAACACTCGCTCTACTCCTAGGGCCCCATCCCTGGTCCCCTGCCAGTGTCACAGTCACATCACCTGACAGGCTCAAGCCCTCCACACACACGTACAACTTTCTTCTTGCTGAACCGCGAGGAAGCACGCCGTGACTCTCCTCCCCCTAAACGCTCTAGCAAGCCCCTTCTAAGCGCGGAGTCAGCCTCCTCCGTAGCGAGGCCCAGTCACCACACTCGGAAGCCAGACACTGATTCGCTAACACGATGCGACGCCTGTGCCTCTCGGCTGTTTCGTCCCAACGAGGCCTGTGCGTTCGCCAGGGAGCGCCGCTCCGCGGGCCCATGAACTCTGGGACGGTCCCCACGGTTCTTCCTCTTTCGTGGACGTCCAGCAGTGCAAACCGCCGTTTGCAAAATGGCCCTTACTTTAGATCTGTGGACGGTTTCCTCGCGTGGGGCTTCAGGCCACGCACCTGGGGCAGGATCACTCCACGGGCCACGTTAACTCCCTCCATGGCGTCGCACCGGGGGGACACAGGATACCACGCCCCAGCGCTGACCATACTGAGAGCGACCAGCTGGCTGAAGTGGCACCTGACAGCCGTCTCCAGCCTCAGGTACCCTGCTCACTTGGTGAACTAACGAGTACCCTTGAGGCGACAAGGCACGACCCCGTTCCAAGACTGCCCCTCACCCGGTGGTGCTAACACCCACTGATGACGTTGCCCCCATCAGCGACTGCATGCAGGGCGGCGTCTCCGATTCTGTCATTCCTCCCGCGTTGACCGGATAGCGTTACTCTACAAGAAGGACGCGAGCGGACACTTAAGTAAGCCGCAGCCCCCGGGAGCTTCTCCTGCAGCACACGTGACTCCGTCAACAAGACGCGGAGACCTAGAGACCCGAGTCACAGCCCTGCCTCTGCCCCCGGCAGCCTTAACATCCCGGAGAGGGCCCGGGTCTCCACCTGTGGAGGGGGAGCGGAGACGCCGTGCCCAGCGCGGATCCCCAGCCCTGCTCTGAGGGACACGGCTGTCCCAGGTGCTTGCCCGGCACAGCACGGCCCTTGGGAAGAGCAGAGCAGTCCTCATCACGAGGGGGCACGTGACGCTCCAAGGACCCTCCGTGTCCAGGGGGCCCAGCAGGGGCCGGCCACGTGCCCCCAGGACCCGTGCACAGTGAGACGCTGCCCCTGCCAGTGGCTGCCGGGGCCCCTGCAGCAGCCCGCCCAGGGCGTGGCCGTGGATATGGTGACCCCGTGCCAGCCTGACCCCCAGCTTCATGCCCTAGACTCACGTGCTGGCCCCACCCTGCCCCCAAGGGCGACCGAGAGAACGTTACGACCCCACCGCCCCTTCCCTTCTTACGGAAACCTTCCGTGTACGGAGGCCCCGTGCAGAACGCTAGGGGAAGGGGCCCGGCTGTGGAGGCAAGCAGGCAGCTGGCTCTACTAGTCTAACCCTAACCGGGCGCGGAATTTCAGAATTCTCTTCCAGTCACTGTGGCGAGGACGTCCAATCCTCTTATCGAGTGATTACAGATCTCGTTAAGCAAGCACTTACAGATGTCGTTAGGAGCAGTGCACTTTGTTTAAACAATTAACTCACTTGGCGCTCAAGGCAGCCTCACACATCAGTACTGTCCCCACCCCTACTCTAGAGAGGACGGCACGGAGATGGCCAGGCATCTGCCCAGTTCACGCAGCCGGTAAGGGCCCCGCCGGGAGAAGAGAGCCAGGAGCCCAGCACCGACTCTGTGCTGCTATCCACGACGCTGCCGGTGACTTCCGTCCCGCCCTGATGCCGCACGTATGGGGGCTGTACTTGAGAAGCCATTTCAGCGACTTTGTTTCCCAGGTTAATGTCGCCAACAAGAAGACACTTTTGCACCAAGTGCCGACCTTAGACCTTCACCCGGGTTGAAGATCCCACACATGAAAAACATGTTCTCATCACTGCAAGATGTTTGGACTTTGGGAGAGGAGTGTACTTTTGGGGCCGGCAGGTTCCGGCAGTCGGCGCGAGTTACTGCTAAGGGGCAGGGGGCCGTGGGGGGAGGGGAACCACCTGGTGTGCGAGTCTCAGAGCCCACGACTTTCAGACACAAGAGGAACTGACCGCGGGGGTCCAGATCACGCCAGCATGGGTTCTGAGGCGTCCGAGAGTCCTCCCTGGGGGCAGCCGGGGCAGTGAGGGCAGCAGGGCGCTAAAGGCTGAAGGCCCTGAATGTCCCACCTGCAGGCTTTAGGCAGAGCCTTGGCCCACCCCCCACCCCAACGCGGGGCAGGACAAACACAGCCTCTTCCCCCATCTGCTGCTGCCAGCACTGACAGAACCGTCTAGCAGGGGTGTGCAAACACAGGCCTGGGCGGCTGCCTGCTCCTATAAATAAAGCTTTATTGGCACACAGCCGCTTCCACTGCTTTCCGCGTTGTCTGAGGCTGCTTTCACACTTCCAGCGCAGACGAGTAGTTGTGAGGGAGACAGTATGGCCCGTAAAGACAAAAATATTTACTATCTGGCCCTTTATGAAAAAGTCTGCTGGCACCTGGCTGGGGTCATGATTCGACTCGGTCACAGCAAATTGTCCCCTGAAATGCGCGTTCCACCTTTTCTTTCCTCTGCTAGTCTGAGGCAGGAGGAAGATGTGGATGGGGGTCCAGATGCCGCTCTCCCTGCACGCCCTTACCCTTGGCCCCCATGGCTCCGCCTCAGGAACACACAGCTCCTGTTTTGCGACGACAAATCCGCTTCGGCCTGAACGTTCAGCTATGAGAGCTGCAGATTAGGGCGGCCAGGGAAGGGCCCGTTTTCATTCATAATCTTGGGATTGGAGAAGTGTCCCCCCAAAGAGGTGGGAGGGCATCTTTTTGAGAAAAAGCGGTGGCGTTTTCCTCTGACGGCTCTCCTGAAGAATTCTGGAAATCACACACAAAGAGTGGCAGGGCCCCTCTCCTTAGTTATAAGGAAACTTGTCCAAGCGCAGGCCTTCCCAGGGCGATGGGTCCCAGGTCCAGAGCAGAATCGTGGCTGTCTCCTTCCCTAGGCCACCCTCTCCCCAAAGGCTGCGTCCCTCCAGGTGGTGGGAAGGAGCAGTACTGGGAGACAGGACGCCAGGGCTCAGCCACCCGTGTTTCCACAAGGTCTTCATCCCCCACCCTTCATCCGGACGCAGTTCAAATAGCCTGCTCCCCATTACCGAGGGGTCCACACAGCCGGCATCCACACAGCCCCATTACCGAGGGGTCCACACCACCGGCTCCAGCACCAGCATCCGCAGCCCACCCCGCAGGGCAGGGCAGCAGAGGGGGCCCGCAGCTTCCCGGGCAGGGGGGAAGCTGGGGGGCAAGAGAGCCAAGTGGAGCCTCACCAAGCCGGGGTGAGGGCAACCCTATGAAAAGGGAGGCACAGACCCTCCCCTCCCCTCCCCTCCCCTCTCGGAGGAATCAGCCTCTCCCTGTGGTCTGAGAGGGCTGACCCACCCCCACGTGAGCAGACACCGCCAGCGAGACAGCAGGATGCTCTGACCCCCCCATGAGTGGAAGGGCCAAAAGGGGGCAGGACCCAAATGGGCCAATCACAGCCCTCCCTGTGTTTCCACAGGGTCATGTGAACAGACCTAACCAATGAGAGAGCAGGATGCTCCGGGCACCATGAAGGGGGTGGCCAAGAGGGGCACATGACTCAAATGGACCAATCACAGCCCTCCCTGAGTTTCCACCAGCACATTCTGGAAAGGCTCCTCTCCTTCGGAGACCTCAGGACCCAGAGGTGGGGAGGCAGTCCCTGAGCTACGGGAGCCCGCCATGCTTCTATGTAGAGGCCTCCCTGGACGTGAGCCAACACAGAAGTGAGCACAGACAGGGCACGGAGAGATCAGATCACAAGGCATCCCCTGGGTGCCTGGATCTAACTGTGCCTGAAGCCTCCTTAGTCTCATGAGACCCCAGTCTCCCCACCTTCCGCCTAAGCCAACGTATCTAATACACCCTGACTGCTGGAGACATGTGCCGCTGTCCTCCCACTCTACGGAAGTGGCGGCTGAGGCTCAGGCAGTTGGGTCACTCGCCCGCAGTCACGCAGGTCCTTTCAGGCAGGGCAGATATGGTCGCCTGACTGCTGCACTCTCAGGTTGCCCACCCAGGGCCCGCCGAACCCCCAGTGTCCTCCAAGGCTATAGTGTGTGTGCCTGTGATGGCAGGGAAGTGGCGGTGTCACAGCCACCCAGCAAACGAGCACACACACACCCACTGCCCTCTCCATACCATGTGACCCTGAGGGACTCACTTGGTCTTGGCTGGCCAGATGTTGTCCAGGTAATTGTGCATCGTGTGGTAGAGAAGGCCCACGATGGTGGTCCAGGCTGGGGAAAAGCAGAGGGTCACAGACACCTGTCAATCTTCCTGGTGACGAAGCCCCCAGCCAAACCCACTTGCCCAGCAACGCACAGTGCAGACCCTCACACCCAAAACTCCGGGGGCAGCTCCTGGGGAGGGCGGGAAGGGAGAAAGTGAGGGACTCTCAGGGTAGAGTTTTCCATGAGTCTGAGTAGAAACTTTGTGACCCTTCAGCTGTGGATTCAACCGTGACAATGACTCCCTGCTCCTCCCCTGAGTCAACTCCAGACAGACAGATACAACAGCTCCCAGGGGGGGAAGCCAGACTCGCCAGAAACGCTAGAGCTCGCGAAGGCACAGGGCCCCGCTCGAGGGGCGGTCCCAGCGCCAGCCTCCAGCTTTGCTCCTCAGGGTGAGCACGTCCTGTTTGCTGCTGGCGTATGAGGCATCTGTAGTAACACGCATGCTTGAACGAGCCGGCAGACGCAGGGTTTACAAGCGGCAGTGACCACATACATGCCCCTCATGCCTCTCGGCTGGGTCCCACCTCTCTGCCGTGCGACAGCTCTGAAGCAGGAATCATTGTTTCTGTTATTTCCCTCCACCCGTTTCACGGAGAGCGCTTGGAGCATAAGCGGTTAGCTGTCTTCCCGGGATCGTCGGGGATATTTGTTGACTCTGTTAGCATTTCAGGAATGTCTTTAACATCCTCTAAGTCTCAGCATGTGCCACGTAGAGGGGCTTTGCTCATTCAGCTCTCGAAACAATATTATGAGCCCAGTACGAACACCGGCCCCGTTTCACAGATGAGGAGACCGCGACACAGGCAGGTTCGGTAACTTGCATAAGGCCGCAAAACCCGTAAGTGGCTGAACCCGGAATTCCCAGGAATTCCAGCCACCAGTCAGTGCTCGTGACCAGTAAGTCCTGCTGCCGGTGGGAGGAGCCTTCACAGGGGACAGCACGAGGCTGCGGCCCAGCTCACTCGGCAACACTGAGGGTTTCCAGCTCATGCAGCCAGGTGTGTGAGATGAGCAAAGGTCACGTGTGCCCCCGGCGGATCAGAGCATCATCTCCAGACCTTTCTGGAGTTCACCCCAAGTGTAGGGGGCTGTCACGTAACATCCCCGGGCACCTTTCACACAGGCAAGCAAGATGGTGCAGGGAGCGGAGGTGGGCTCCCGAGGGCTGGCGAGTGGGGACTCCCTGCTAGGGAGGGGACACCGTGATCCTACACCACCCACACTGGTCTTGGTCCCCAGTCTCTAAGGCAGAACCCTGGGAATCCCATGTCCTCTGGCCAGAGCATCAGGAGCTGAGTCAAATCCACGACTCCCCTGACACCCCGAGGGACGAGTCTGTGACGAGTCACTTTTCAAGGAGTCTGGAGGGACTGTGACTGCAGTGGAAATGGCCAGAGTTGCCTGAACCCCTGAGACAGAAGCAGAACCCAGGCCCCCTGGGCAGACAAACCCCAAACCTAGCCCGAGGCCAGGGAAAGGGGAGGGGAGAGATGGCCACATCTAGTCATATGCGGCTGATGTGTCTCAGTGCAGATTTGGGAGGACACAAGGCGTCTTTCACGGTGGATCAGAATCGCCTCAAGAGCCTCCCCAAAATGCAGATTCCCCGCCCCTGTCCCAAGTCCCAGTTCACGAGGCTGGAGGGCACTGGGAATCAGCATTCTGAGTGAGCGTCTCGGGAGCTTCCCGCCACACCCTGAGAAATGCCGGCCCGGAGCGCAGGAAGAGGCGAGCAGGTCTGAGGGCGGTGGCTCGCCAGGTAACAGCTGGCAACACATCTGGAAGGGCTGAGGACTGGCGGGGCCTGCAGCTGCACTCACCTTGGCTGCAGAAAGCCTCGTGGGGAACCTCGATGTAGCTCTGCCCCTGAGCCGGGAAGCGGTAGTGGGAGGAATTTATGGCCTCGGGTAGGAGTTTGGCCACAGAGAACTCTGAGAACAAGCCAGAGACAGGAAGCCACAGTCAGTCAGCTCCGCGGCGCAGGAAATTGGGCTGTAAAACCCCATCTGCCTCTGCTGTTTTTAAAAGAACATGCTCCCCCGGGTAGTGTAATTACCTCTAGAAAATGACGACCTGAAAAAATGAGTCCGGGGAAAGTAATTTCGAGCGTGGCTAACGTGTCCATCCGGCCACACGCTGTGGGGGCCCCGTGGCCTGAGGTGACCTCTCCTTCCCTCCGGGCCTCTGTCACCATGGCTCTCAGTTATGCAATGAGCCCCCCCCCCGCCCGTGCGGAGGGGGAGCTGCTCCTCACCACACTCTGGGGGACCCCGTGAGACACAGGAGGAGGAAGGCACCCGAGACACACACCTCCGGCCGTCAGGCAAACGTGTCATTGCACAGAGGGAGCCATCGCGGCCGACTAACTCCCACTACAACTATCCTATGTGGCTCAACTAGGCTTCTGATCCAGAGCCCGGCTGCTGCGGTGGAACTCAGCAATGCTCCCTAGGTAAAGACTTGTAGGAGGGAAGCGCTGCGAAGTCAGCGCACATGGGACGCTGCTCCGACCATCCCGGAGAGGCAGATTTAGGCCAAGCCTCCAGGTGGCTCTCGGAAACCCGATTCTGCACCTTTTATTTCACAGGCACTCAAAGGAGGCGCGGCTTTTCGACTCCGTTCCGAGCACAGACGACCGAGCACAGACGACCGAGCACAAGATCAGGCTGGCCCCCCAGTCGCCATCAAATGCTTACGTAGCTTTGCGTCCGCATCATGGCTGAGCACGTGTGCCCCGATCTCACTCTCCCCACAAAGTGTAATTCTGTGTAAGGGCGACCCAGTTCAGAAAAGCAGCGAGGTCTGTCTGGGCTGATGGGCGTGGTGCTCCGTCTGTGCGCGTGTGTGTGCCCACCTGCACGTGTGTGTAAACGCTGCCTGTGCACTCATCCCCGCGCGTTCATACGCTGTGCGTGCGCCTGTGCCCGCGTGTTTGCACGCTGCGTGTGCACCTGCGCGCGCGCATTTGCGCACGTGTGTGCGCACCTGTGCGCTTATGTGTGTGCGCTGTGTGCGCGCCTGTGCGCGTGTGGGTGCGCACCTGTGCGGAAGTGTCTGCGCACGCGTGAGCGCGCGCAGGTGGACGCAGGGCCGTCAGCGCGAACTCCAGGGGCCAGCGCCCCTCCCGCGGCTCCCGCGCCTCCGCCCCCACCAACGGCCGCGTCCCGCCCTGGGCGGACGACTACCTGCCATGGAGGAAGAGCCAATGATGGTGACCTGGGGGTCGCTGGCATGCACGTTGGAAGAGATGTGGCCCATGACGGTGTCGACGGTCTCTATCAAGCCCAGCACGATGGCGTTGTCCTGCAAACGACACGACGTGAAGGAACTGAGCAAATGGAACGGGCACAACTGCCCTCCCCAGACGCACTCGCCGAGCTCGCGGGGTCCGGCTCCGCACTGGCGCCGCCGGTGCCCCCTCCCCCTCCAAAGGAAGAGCGCCCCGCGTCTGCGGAGGCCATGGTGGGCCAGGCCTGACCTCTCCATGACCGGATGGGAAGGAGCCATGCCACTACCCCTCTCAGAGGCAAACGCCCCACCGAGCCCGCGGAACACAGTCCCCCGGGCCACCCAAGCCATTGGCTCCAAGGCCTAGCCCCAGGTGACAAAGACCCAGTCCCAGCTGTACCCTGAAGTCACCAGGAACTTCAGCCAATCTCTGACCAGCCCTGCCATGCCCCCTTCTGTTTCCCGTGGAAGGGGCTGACTGGCCCCAAGTCCCCTCCAGGACAAGGACACCGGCGGCTTCACCCTATTCTACATGCAGGGGACGGATGCCAGCTCCCCAGATCCTCTCTGCATGACCTTCCTGGTGCACCCCTTCCCTCCAAGGGCCCTCTCCACTTACTCTGCATCCCCCAAGCAGAGAGGATCCCAGTGGTTGCTGCCCCCAAGAAGGCAGGGGTCCCTCCTGGTCACCCCGTTTCTCTGCAGACAGCGCACCTTGGGCTGACTGTCCCTCATCGTGAGACACTCATCTACCAGGGACAGGGCCTCTCAGCCACCCAGGCACGCAGTGGCTGTTCCCGTCTGCCATCGTGCCCCTCTCTCCTTCCCGCCTTTCTGAAAACCATCTGTCAGCTAAGCGACCTTAGCATTCTCTCACAAACACACGCTCCGTGGGAATCTAATGAGGTGGAAATAGAACAGGGAGGCCAATTTTAGACATTTTCTTTCAGGCCTGTGGCCTGGTTTCAATCAGCTAAGCCCGGTGGAGCACAAGGAGATCTGTGTTTCTGGCCGGCAGTTCTGTTGGGCAGTGGCTGATTCGTACCTTCTCTCTAATGAACAGTCGAGCCTGCCTAAGCCTGAATGGTTTCATGATCATTTCTGTTCTGTGGCAGAGCATTCAAAAAAAGTCACTTTAAAATGATGCTGAGAAAATGGGCCTACTCAGGTCCTCCGCTGGCCATGTTCCCAGGCTTTCCGAGGCGGCAGCCCTGTACAGAGCCACCCCCGGGGGTCATGAACCCTAGAGGCTGTGCCTTTTAGAAAAGGTTTCCAGGTAAGATTATCCCAATCTTAAATTCAGGATCCTTTTTCCCCCCTCCCTTTGCCAGGGTTAAAAATCCAATCTCATTCCGTTTGAAACTGTTCAAATAAAAAGTTCATCAAATGTAAATCCTGTAGCAATCTCATTAATAACATTTCTGCCACCAACTGGCAAATATTTTTAACATTATAGGGGTTCAGGAGAATAGGCACTTTAATATTAGACCGGTGTGGCTATGGCCCTGCTAAGCAGTTATGCGTCCCCCACCCCGCCAGGCAACCTTGTAGGTCCCATGTCAAGACCACAACATAAGAAAATGGACAGAGCCAGGACCCCAGGTCACTGGACTGAGAAAGGGCTCCTGAGACCCACTTCGCACTTTGCATCAGTGAAAAGTTTCACCTGTGCTCTGCCACTGAGATGCAGGGGCCTCTTTGTTACTGCAGCACAGCCTCGCCTAGCCTGACTGATACACCTACTGTTGCTGGAAACTGCCCTGGACATAGTTAAGGACAGCCAGGTTAAATCACGCATACAGAGTATTTGTGGAATATATACACGAGAGCAAAACGTAAACTAGATGGAAAGGGACGTATGCAAGAGTGCTCGGGGTCACGGTGTGCCGTAAGACTTCAGGTGACTGTTCTTTCATATATTTCTTACCGTCTGCAGTTTCTACCTTCTCTACAGCTTATTAACTTGTTTTATCAAACAGCAAAGTCAATGACATTACTTTTAAAAAGAAAAAAAGTATTCCATTCTCTATCTGCTGTTCAAAGAAAAAGAGAAGCTTTTTTGGTTCTTACACTTATCACGAAGTACATATTGCCACGTGTTCCACTTTTTTTCACATAAGCTAGTGATCTTTAAGCGTAAAACATGTTTTTATTGCCATTCGAGAAGAAAGTGACGGTAAAAAATTTATCATTTAAAAATGATAAACGTCAACCAAGTAAGCAGTCCTCATGGAGAACTGCAACCCCTTCCCCGCTCGGTGTGGAGGACAGTGGCATGTTATTGACACACAACCCTTAAGCCATACAGAAGACAAGGCGCTTCAAATCAGTTGTATATCTGGTCTGAGCTCTAATGTCCCAGATTGAGGGACGGAGGGATGCATCATTTCTCTTAGAGATGTGAATTGGGTCACAATTATCCCACTTCTGGGAAGACGCGGCAGTTCCCAAAGTATGTACGTTTTGAAGCTCAAATGTTTTTTGTCTTACCTCTGACACATCAATCCAACTGGGCAGTTGAAGAACCTCTCCCATGGTTTTTAAGAAAGCCTAAAGGCAGACAAAATGACACTGCTTAGCATGCATCTTAGAATTTATAATCTGGAACAGGAGTTGGCACTTTTATTTTTTTTAAAGCCCACCTAGTAAAGCGGTTAAGCTTTGAGTATAATTTTGTCACAAACACTCAACCCTCCCATTGTAGTGCAAATGCGGCCACGGACAACACAGAACTGAACGAGCACGTTCCAATAAAACTTGATTAGCAAAACAAGCAACAGACTATATTTGGCCCACGGGCTACAATTTGCCGACTCCTACTCTAGCGCAGTTTGGTGGAATAAACGTATAATGCGAGCCACATTTCAAACTTTAAGTTTCCTAGTAGCCATATTTTAAAAAGTTAAAAGGCGACAGTCGAAATTAATTTTCAGAATATATCTTACTTAGTCCTATATCTATATACCTAACACAGCACTTCAACACGCGCTCAACATAAAAATTATCAATTTAATATTTCACACTCTTTTCTTTGTCCCAAGTTTTAGCAATCCAGGCCATATTTTACATTTAGGGCACATCTCAATTTGAATTAGCCACAGCTCAAGTACTCCACAGCCAGATACGGTAACGGTGTCCTTATCACCCAGCATGGGAAATGCTTTCTCCTCATTTTCCCCCTCCCAGTGCGAGCCAGTGAGAAGCCAGGACATCATGGAAAACTGGATAATGGATGCCAAGGGTTTTTACTTCTCACCCAATCAGACATGGGTGGGGTTTGGAGTAAATCTGCAGGATTCCTCTGCAGGACGCCCAGGCAGGTCTCTCCGCCGGGGCCCACACCAGCGGTCCCAAACCGAGAGCCCACAGGCTGAACCCGCCTCACAAATCCGCAAATAACTGCTTTCAAATGTCCGTTAGCTGTCCACTTCTTAAAAATTGGATTATTTTCCACTTGAAGGATCCAGGCATGCGGCTTCCCTTGCAAAATAAGAGGCTGCCCTACAGATGAAACTCCGGCGGATCCGAGGCTGCGGCCACCCCCTGCGGGTGAACCGCTGCCTCTACTCCGCCCTCGGTCGGGTCGACCAGGGCCGAGTTTGCAATCTCCCACCCTGTCAGGAGGCCCAGAGAGGGAGGCGCAGGGAAAGAGGAAATCACCAAGCTTCAAAATGACCTGTGGAAACCTGCATTGATTGGATTCCACATTCCAACACAAACATACCCTGGAGGCTACCGCCCACCCACCGCGTACCAACGCCCCCTGGGAATCCTTCCTTCCACCCCAGGGCTCCCGCCTGGAGCAGGTGGGGGGGGGGGGGTGGCCTGGAAGTGCGCAAGTTCAGCACCTTGCTCCCGCCTCCATCTCCTTATGATTGGCTGAGCCATCACGCCCCGCCTGCTCCCCTTGGCCAGCGACTGGCCGGGTGGTGGTCATGTGACCGAGTTCTGCCCAATGAGCTGTGAAGGGAGGTCCGAACGGGGAACCCTGGGAAAGCATTTCCGGCTCCCTCCCGGAGGCGGTCGGCTACGCGTGGGGTGTGGCGCCATCCCGGCAGCCGGTGGGGAACGCGGCGGAGTGTGTGGAGAACTGCGCTGTCGCCCAGAGCCCTGGCGTGCGGGAAGACCGAAGCACTGGAGCCCAGGTGGAGCACTCCTTCGCCCCTGTGTGGAAGTACGTCCTTCGTGCTGCTGCTAGTCCCCGGCGGCCAGAACCACTCCCGCGAGGAGGCGGATGAGGCGGAATGGCCTCTCCGCGCTGGCGGAGAAGCCGAGGCTGGCAGAAGGTGGGTGCCTGGCCGGGGACACGGGGCAGGGGCCAGGACCCCGGAACCCAGCGCGCCAAAGATGTCAGCACTCACCCCTCCCCCCCTTTAAGGACGCCCGGGTGTCCCGAGCTCCTCCACGTCCGTCTGCAGCCAGCGGGTCAGGGAGGACGAAGAACCCTAACTGGGCGCTCACCTGTGCCAGACTCTGTTCTCCGCTCGCACGAGCCCACCTGGGTCCCCCGAGCCGAGTATCCTGTTGTCGCCCCCATATCGTAAATGAGCAGCGTGGCCAAGGGCACTGGGCAAGCAGCCGTGGAGGGAAATTCAACCCTGCTGTCAGCCCTCTGCACCCTGCTCGGGACCCTTACACTGCACTCTCCCCAGGGAAACCCACTCGGCCGAGAGCCCTGGTGCTGAGATCAAGTTAAGGCCACGAGAGCCAGGGATCGGCCCCCACCTTGACCTGCAGAGTGAAAAGCACCTTGATTCCATCCCATAAATGGCACCTAACTTTAGGTAACTTTGGCAATCCCCACCGACGTGCACGTCTCGGCACTGGGGGGTCACGCTGTGTGCACACCAGGGCTACGTCTGCCCGAGACCCAACCCCACCCTTCACCTGTTGCCAAGGGAGGCGGCCGGGTGGCACACCCAGATGGCCAGCCGCCAGGTGGATGCGGACCTGGGAACAGGAGGTGAAGAGCTGAGTCTGAGCTGAGGGAGGCCCCAGCGTGCTGGGCAGAGCTGGCTGGAGGGGCCACCCCACCCGGCTGTTCACGAGAAGTCTGTAACCCAGACTTTCACCTAAAAGCTCACGACTTTTCTGTGACTCTGTGCAGGTCAAACAAAACACGCCTGTGCTCCTGGATCTGGCAGTTGGCCTGCTCTGATCTGCCAGGCGCAGAAAAGAAATAGCTTTACCTTGGTGAGGTTCAGCGCTGTTTCCTGGGAGAGGGACTTGCTGGGTAAGTTGAGGGACACGTTTCGCAGGTAACTCAGTACCGTTGCTGGACTCTGGAGGTTTTTTCTCTTCTCCGTCAAGTTGGTTATGATAGGGTGGTAGGCGTTGGTGGGCAGCTAAAAGGAATCAGAGGTGTGAGTTCGGGCTGGGGATGCAAGTCCAAGAAGCTCAGCGTGTGCCCCAGGCCGCGTGCCTCGTGAAGCCCCGTGACGATGGCACTCGCTCTGATCGCATATGAGGCGCTTCCGTGACTCTCTGACACGTACTGACCACCTCAAGCAACACGCACCTGTTTGAGAGTTGAAACTAAGCACAGAGAGGCTGACCCAGAAACACATGGGAAACAACTGGAATTTGCACCCACACAAATGGTGCAAGAGTCTGCGCCCTCGCTGTCCCCTTAAAGCTCCCGAGTAAGGTAAGTAGCATGATCACAAATACTGCTTCCAGAGGGGGATGTTTCTGAGTGGACCGATCTCTCCTCAGACGACGGGACGAGGGGCGCAAACAGAAGGCATGCATCCACGCACAGCCCCCTGCTCTCCGCTCGCTGTGCCGCCTGCCCAGGAGACGGTCTCTGTGTTTGTGTCCCCGGGCGTCTGGTTTACTTCCTTTCGACCCCTCTGGCCACAGGCCACAAGAAGCAGAGGACTTTCCCTTCAGTCAGCTGAGCATCCAGAATTAGTGCCAAAGTTAGCTTCTCCTCCAGGGATGATTCCTCCCCAGACACTACACTGCCAACAAGAGAGAGCCAGACCGTCTGATGGAATTCAGCCCTGGCATATACAGTCTAAGCCGAAAGGCTTTCAGCAAGAGGGGACCGAGATCGGTGTGCATGCTCACCACAGTGCTGGCTGGGGGTGTCATGAAGAAGCTTGGTGGCGTCGAAGACAACAAAGCATGCTTTCCTGGGGGGGAAAAAAACAATAACACTGAATTAAGGACTAAGCCGTGGTCACTCTTCCAGCCTAAGAAAGGCCTGCCTTTATTCAAAACTCTCCAGCTTCAGACCCGTCTAAGACAGCCTGAGAATGCTGAGCGGGAATGCTGTTGCACAGATACAGGGCTAATAAATTAGCTTAATGGGTAGATGGTATGGATTTTCCCAGGTCACATTACTTTCCTATTTATATTTCAAATCGCTTTTGAACACGCTTCACGCAAGTCGTCACATAAAAAGATGATTTTATGTAAGCTTTTACCGATCTCAGATAAATAAAGAACCAAAAGAAACGGCCTTCAATTACACCTGGACTAGTTGGAGATGGAATACAGAGTGCTGCTAATCTCTGGGCCAAGACAGACCATCCCTCCCAGACAGAAGAAGCAAGACAGACAAAGTGGTGGGGCACACTGTCCTCCTGAGTCCTTTCAACCCTGAGGATTCTGGTTATTCTTTTCCATTTGGTTAATTACAAATAACGAAGACATCTAACACCAAAGATAAGCCATATTTGCTCTTCTCTTCCTCTTCTCCACCAGCTATTTCGAATCTTAGCATTTCCTGGTAAGAACACAGACTAGATGCTCTACCTCATTTTCGGAAAAATCTCTCAAGGTTGCTTGAAGTGATCTAAGGAAATGACCTCACCGCCCCTAGTTAGCTCCAGTAGTAACCGGCCCCTCGGGTTATGTGGGGCCCAGTAGCTGGGGGACAAGACGCCGAAGGGGAGACTCTGCCCAGAGGACTAGAGACCCAAACGCTAGGTTCTCCAAGTCAGAGTGACATTCGTTCCTCAAATGCCAAGTAGTTACAGAGGAGTCCCATCCAATTCACATGTAACTTGTGTGAGTCCACAAAGTAAAGTGCAGGACGGTAAGGACTAACCCGGCAACCCTGCCCACCATCGCCGTCGATGACCCTGGAAGGCTACGAGAAGAAATGAGAATCTTTCGTGTCCTCTGTGAGTCCCAGGTCCCAAGGGGCTCTTGTTTTGTGGGCATCAGATTGTGTGGGTGTGTTTTCAGTGTTCAAAAA
Source organism: Panthera uncia (assembly GCF_023721935.1). Lineage (NCBI taxonomy): Eukaryota > Metazoa > Chordata > Mammalia > Carnivora > Felidae > Panthera > Panthera uncia. The sequence continues at coordinate 3,805,772 of NW_026057587.1, read as the reverse complement.
ATACGTAACTTGGAAATCACACGACTCTGAACGCAGCCTTCTACTTCCTCTGATTTTCTGTGGAAGGGGTGGCCATCCATTGTAGCACTGGGAGCAAAGCTGACCCGGTGATGGATGATCAACCCTCTGCCTTTGTATGAATTAGGAAGAGTCACCGCATCTGGCCTGCTCTGGCTAATGGATTAGAAGGGGACACCCCCTCTGGGCCGGTCATGCAGAGAAATGCCTGCTTTGGGCTCACCCTTGGTGTGCAGACGGGGCTTTATGCAAAGACCAGGTTTTGCCTCCTCCTACAGACCAGACACAGCAGGGCCCCGGCCTGGCCTGAGAGCAGGCTGGACCTCCGCCCAGATGCCTGTCTTCACACAGCTGGCATGACCCTGGCTCTGATGGACCGACTCACATGGAGCAGTCTAAGGAACTTCCAGATCATTTTCTCTATACGTGTTTTATGTCATGTGACCTGTCGCCAAAAGCAAGTCCCCAAGCCATACGGGGGCCTGATGGGTGTAGTTCTGGCTCAGCAAAGGTGCATGTGTGCACTTCTTGGGATATGTAGGTGTTAATGCAACACCTCTCCTGAATGCCCCCCCCCCCAGAATCAGATACCACCTTCATGGGGCACAGAGGGTGAGGTGACCTGAAAGGCTGTGCCATGTGTGGGGCCGATCACCCCATTTCTGAGCCCTGGGATGTCCTGGGGACAAGGGTTTGCTGGTACAGACACAAGAAGCAGAAAGAGCAACACGTCTTCCCAGTGTTATTAAAATGGTAATGTATGGAGAAAGAAGGATTTGTTTCAGGCTTTCAGTAATACAAATACAGATGACATTTTAGTCTTGGTGACAAATCTCTGAATCTTAAGCTATAAAATGCAGAAGATTGATATCCTTCTTTCTTGTAAAGGACCTATATTTTGTCCTTCTGTCACTTGTGTGACAGGAATGAATTCCACTTTCTTAGTGAAGAATGAGTGTCAAAGGCCGCTGTGGACACAGACTTCCTGCACACACAGCGGCCATGCCAGCAGCCCCAGTCATCTGCGGGGAGTCCCCTCTCCTCTGCATTTGGGACAAGCCAACCCTACTGCCATGTCAAGGGTGGACTGTGACCCAGGCCTAAGGCAGTCAGCATATCCCACACCCCCAGCCGCAGTTCTCAGCTCCTGGAAACTGGGACACGCATGGATCCATCTGGTCAAATGAGACTCCTGGCCAGTCCTGCTGCAGGAGGAGACAGAAAAGAGAAGTTCATCTTCTGCGAGCATGGGGCGGAACCCTGGAGGGAAGGGCAGCCATAGTGGCACCACCAGAAGGAAGCGGGGTCAAACAAAGAGATTCCCAGTGACACATGTGAGCACCTAGAGCAAACTGGTCCTGAAGCGGATTTTCTCCTGTTGTTTCCATTGTGGGAGGTTTTTTTTGTTTTTTTTTTTTAATTTCCCTTGTTGGCGTAAGTCACTCAAGTTGTGTTTTCTGTCACATAATCACAGGGTCCTGACAGCTGAGGGACTCACTGTCAGAACCTGAGAGGGGGCAGGCCTTGCATTAACACCTACACCTCCCGGTCCCGACCTGCCCCTGCTGCTCTGGTGTCCATGCAGTGGCCAACCAACAAATGTTTATGAGTGACTGTCATTTTTTGGCAGATTATTTCACGTTCAAGGACCAGTGCGTTCCCTTGTTCTCACAGTGAAAATAGAATGGGGGAAGTAAATATTAATCGTAAATCAGCAAAAATGTTGTGAAAACCTGCCACGTGCAGGCATTGTGCTGATGCCTTACACCCGTCACACTGTGGCTCCACAGCCCCCCACCCCTGGGACATGAGTAGTACTGTTTCCATCCATTTACAAAGGAGAACACAGTGATTTGGGAAGATTAAGACACAAGAAGTCATATATTACATGATTCCATGTGGTTGGAAGACCCAGAAGAGGGAAATCTGTAGAGACACTGGCTAAGCGGTGGCCAAGGGCTGGGAGGGGACATGGGGAGTGAAAGCTAGCGGGTGCTGGATTTACTTTTGGGGTGATTAGACTTTTTAAACCAGAGGGGATGGTTGCACGGCTGGTGAACATAGGAAGTACCACCAGATCATATGCCTTAAAATGGTCAAGTTTATGTTACATGAATTTTACCTCAGCCAAAAAAGTGACTTCCCACGTCCCAGAGTTCATTGTGGCTGAGTGAAGGTTTGAACCCAGGCCACCTGTCCCTGAGGGCCCATCAGAGCCTGGCATGCAGGAAGCACCTGGTAAGCATTTGTTGATCAGATGCACTAAAGGACCCGGAATGCCTGTTCCCAAAGGGTCTGTAATCATCCATCACATACACCTCAAAACCCCCTGGCGACCAGCAGGATATTCATCTCAGTGTGTCTCCGTTAAGGTGCCAGTTTCTCCATCCTGGGGAACAGGTGTTCTAGAGAAACGGCTATATTTATGAGGTTCATTAGGATGCCTCTCAGCCTGAGGCTCAGACGGTCCCCTCAGGAGAGTGCGGAGCGAGAAATGCTAGTGAGGGAGGCGGACGGTAGGAGCCCTGTCCTCCCAGAGACGGGCAGAGCTGGCCCGAGCCCACCCCCCACCCCTGTGCCCACTGACCAACGGCAGCTGTGAAGTACATCGCGATCTCGTCCGGGGTCAGGGCCCGTTCCCAGATGATGAACTCATCGAAAGCTCCGACCTCATAACGCTTGGTCTGGTCCCGCTCAGACCCGATCACGAGGTTGACGCTGGGCTCCCCGTAGGCATGAGACACTTTGCCGCTTGGGTCGGAGGTGCTCAGGGTCCCATTGACATAGACTTTCAGGCCCTCCTTGGATTTCCATGTAAACAAGACATGAGTCCAGTAGGGACCTGGAAAGAACAAAGATCACTGTTCTGCTGATGTGGGAAGCACGTTTCTGAGTTAAATCCCTTTTGAGATGATTAGTCACTGTTAATCTTGGTGAGTCCTTCATAATATAGATCTAACTTTTCTCAGTACTTTGAAGCACAGAGAAGAAATTGTCCCCATCCCCAAAATTCCAGAAGCAGTCCAGAGAGACCCTTTGCTATTTTAAATTAGATCCTTTGCTATTTTAAAATAAAAGGAAATAATAGCTAATGGGGGTAACTTGTTCAAAAAAACAATTCTTTTTCTTTGGTCCTGCCTGGGCCATCATAGTGCAGGTCAATAAAACCCATTGGACAATAAAACCTACCTGAGGGCCTGATTCAGCCCAGGGCAGTTGGCATCCACCTCTGCTCTGATATGGTACATGTAAGACCAATAAACATGATGGTATCATGGTAGTCAGGGCCACCCTCTGGGCTCATTCTCTCTGGCCTGAGAACCACAGTGACCCAATAAGAAGAATGTTCACCAGACATTGGTGGTAGCTTGCCCCACGAAGGGCCCAGCTTTGTTTTGCAAGTGTTGGGTTATCTCATGGGCTTACTTCTGGAAGGAATAAGGCAGCCCGTTAAAGGACATGTATCATCTTGAGCCCGGCATCATCTTAAATCATCCAGCAATGAGCTGTTGGGACTTCATCAAAATAAACCCTTCAGCACAGCGAAGGAAACAGCCAACGAAACTAAAAGACAACCGATGGAATGGAAGAAGATATTTGCAAATGACGAATCTGATAAAGGGTTATTATCCAAAGTCTATAACAAACTGATAGAGCTCAACACCCAAAAAACAAATTATCCAATTTAAAAGTGAGCAGTAGACATGAATAGACACTTTTCCCAAGAAGACATCCAGATGGCTAACAGATACACGGGAAGATGCTCGACATCACTCATCAGGGAAATGCAGATCAAAACCATAGTGAGATACCACCTCACACCTGTCAGAATGGCTAAACTCAAAAACAAGAAGCAACAGGTGTCGGTGAGGATGTGGAGAAAAAGGAACCCTCGTGCACTGTTGGCGGGAAGGCAAACTGGTGTAGCCACTGTGGAAAACAGTGTGGAGACTCCGAAAGTTAAAACTTGAACCGCCCTACAACCCAGCAATTGTACTACTGGTTATTTACCCAAAGAATACAAAAATACTATCTACAACAGCCAAATTATGGAAACAGCCCAAGCATTCACCCACTGATGAATGGATAAAGAAGTGGTATATATATTCAGCCATAAGAAAGAATGAGATCTTGCCATTTGCAATGACGCGGATGGAGCTATTGAGTGTTCTGATAAGTAAGAGAAGGGCAGATACCGTATGATTTCATGCATATGTGGAATTTAAGAAACAAAACAAGCAAGGGGAAAAAAGAGAAACAGTCCAGGAAACAGACTCTTTAACCCTAGAGAACAAACTGATGGTCACCAGAGGGGAGATGTGTGATGGGGATTAAGGAGTACATGTATCATGATGAAAAATAAAATAATTAAAAAAAATATATATATATATATATATATTATATATATATATTCAATCACTCAGCAGTTACTTAGGACTTTCTTGCTCAGGTTGCTCAGGACTGTGCAACTTTATAATCTTGAGTCTCTGGAGAGCCCTTGGGTCCTAAATGGGTCCAAAGTGTATTGCCCTTGAATTTAAAGCAAGAATAACAACTTTCTTCAATGAACAAATAGAGTGTACTGCCAGGCAGAAATGTTTACAATTCTCCCCCATTTCCCTGGGTGGAAAAACAGAGTTCAGTAGACTTTACCTTAAAATATGTCAAGGAAACCTACTAGGTGCCCCATACAGTGTCAGCCCCGAGGATCATGGGGATAAGGCTGTTACATAAGAACCTGACCTTGGGCAGAAGGTGATAAGAGCCAGCAACAAGGTACAGGTAGTTCCGTCTGGGGGGGCAGGGGAGGCAGAGACTCCTGGCCTGGGGTCAGAGAAAGCAAGCAGGCGAGATCCTCCCAGACTCTTCTGCAGACAACGTTCAGGCTTGGTGTGAGTGAGTGAGCACGGCTCCCCCACTCCCCTAGGTAGCCCGGCACAGAGAGGGCTCGGACACACCTGTTTGGTTCCAGGTCTTTTAGCGACTAAGACATACAGCCTCCTTTCCATGGGCCAGAAAATGCATTTTCCTAGAGGCCTTCACTCTGCCAGCCCGTGGCCAGCTCCGTGGTTCCCTCTTAGTCCCCAGCCTGGACTGGGCTCCCCCTCAATGTCACCCCAACACTTCTGGGGCCCTGGTCACCTCTACCTTGTCCAGTGTCCACTTCAGACCCTCTGCTCCCCAAGCTTCCCCCCCACACACACACACCCCTGACTTGTGCCCACTGCACGACCCCACATCACCCCACGGAGCACAGAGAAAGCAGGAATCTCCAGACCGAGCCACACTGGCCCGCAACGCCCACCTGCAAACTCCCCCACATCGTCAGGGCCCACCGTGCTACTCCCCACGTGTCCCAGGGCACCCCCACCACGGCTCCAACTCCTGTCTTCCAGACCCCCCTTCCTCCCCAGTCTTCAGCCACTTTTCCAAAAAGTCTTCACATCATACTCTAAATAAACATTGCCGAGTCTATACCACTAGAAAGAAGGAGGGGGAGGAGGCGAGGGATGATAGGGAGGAGGAGGGGGAGCAAAAAAAGAAGCAGGAGGAAGAGGGGAGGGGGGAAGGGAGGGGGAAATGGAGCAGGAGCCATGCTAAGCACCAGGCAGGGTACCGCATTTCATCTCCCCCAGCCCCACCCCGACCTTGGCCTCAGGCAGGTCAGGCCAGCACCTTCCCCCCAGGAAGCAGAGGCTGAGACGGGGCATCAGGCAACGGAGGCAGGGCCCAGCTGGGGTGGGAGGGGCCCAGGCGCTCTCCAGCATCTTCCCAGGCAAACCCTTAAAGCAGAGGCCGAGGGGTCCCTTACCTGGCGGGCTGAAGGTGGCCTCCCACGTCTTGGCGTTCTCCCGCGTGTACAGCTCCACGGAGCCCTTGCCGCCACTGGAGCAGACCTTGAACCCTTCAGAAATGACCTGTCCCCCGTATGCCGAAGGGCTCGGTCTGGACTGCTCTCCGTGCGTCTTCCAGAAAAAAGAAAACGTGACCCCTGAGGGAAGAAGAGGCGCTGGGTCAGGAATGACAGCAGAAGGAACTCAGAAGCAGCTCCTTTGTGTTTGAAAAGCCCTTTTGTCCTCATTCTAGAGACAGTGCATGTTCAATTCAGAAAATTCTGATAACAGCAATAGGCAGTATTTAGCAAAAGCTTACTAAGTACCAGACACTTTTCCAAGAGTCTTCAGGGACTTCTCTCCTTAAATATTGTGAAAACCCTGTTACCACCCCCGTTATGAAACGAAGACACTGGGCCAGCTTGCCCAAGGTCACCAGCCATCATTAAGGTTAGATCCAAGCTCCAGCCTTGTGACCCCAGAGCCCCCAAATATAAAAGCCTGCACAATCTGTTCTTTTTTCTTTTTCTTTTTCTTTTTTTTTTTTTTTTACATTTATTTATTTTTGAGAGACAGAGAAACAGAGCACACGTGAGGAGGGGCAGACAGAGGAGACAGAGTCCAAAGCAGGCTCCAGGCTCCCAGCTGTCAGCACAGAGCCCGACGCGGGGCTCGAACTCACAGACCATGAGATCATGACCTGAGCCAAAGTCGGACGCTCAACCGACTGAGCCACCCAGGGGCCCCCACAATCTGTTCTTGTTCTTCCTTTTAGTCCAGAAGCGTCTTCCTGGTAAGTCTTCCTAAAGCCTTCCCTACAAGCATATTTTACAAAGAAAGGAACCAGCTCACGCACACTGGCTTATAAACCACATAACTTACTGTATGTCCACGAAATCCCTCCAGTGTCCATACAGCCTCACGTCATCCCGTTCTCTGCACAGCGCTACATCGAAACTGGTATCACATGGTCTCCTTCAGCTTTTTATTTTCCAAACGGAACTGCCAGCTAAACCTGGCACACCTCAGATTATATGCCTTTAGGAGAAATTCCTAGGAGGGAATTTCTTGTCAAAAGGGGAAGCCCACTTTTAAGGGTTTTGACATCTACGATTGTTATTTCCAACAGAGGAACGGAGTGGGGCCCACGGAGGCCGTGGCCGCTAAACTTTCCTTCAAGACCCCCAGCCCACAGGTAGTCAGGTTCCTAAGTCCCGAGCTGGCCCCACGTTGTACCGCGTGGACGACATGGTCTTTGCTCAGATGCTACTATGAACGAGCTGGCTCAGTGGTCACTGCGTCTCACCTGAAAACAAGTCCAGATGTTGGGGGTGAGGAGTTCCTTGTTATATGGGTAACCTGCGCATGTGTGTGAGAGACAGACAGACAGATGGAGGGAGGGAGAGAACAGGTGCACACGTGTGAGTGCGAAGCTGACGACCTGCGTGGACTGTGTGCGAGAGCAGGAAGTAATCCCAGTGGCCTCATCCCTCTCAGCCTGGCCCGGGCAGGAGAGGACGGAGCCCAGAGTTGATCAAAACAGGCCCAAGGACTTGGCGGTGGAAGGACAGAGCCGGAGGGCCATTTGTCCTGGGCCTTTTTATACAAATGGCACCAAATTTAGGCTTTGGGCCTTCAAATGAGACTATGGACACAGCCTGAGAGTCACTGAATTAAAGGAAGACATCTTTCAGCAAATATAAACATGCATCCCATTACCAACCATCTTCACTGTAATGCCTTGTGAACTGACACGTTACGAGTTGTTCAGCTGTCTTGTGACAGTCATACTGCATCATACTTTTGTGGGCTCAAAGCCCTATTACGATTATCATAAACATGTTAAAACATGGCATAATTTTATAACCCTTGTTTGGAATTTCCCCCAATTTTTAAATATAAGAGGAACCTCAAAATGATGGCTGGGACCTGGACCTTTGCTGACCTCTGAGGAGGGCGAGTAGAACCCCAGGTCACAGGGACTGTGCTCTCAGGGCTATCAAGGAGGGCAGAAAGTGCCCGAGGTGCCATGCCATGTCGGCCACGAGGCTGGGGCTTTGGATGGAAGGCAGCTTGGAGGGCAGAGTGCGACCCCAGGGCCCTTGCCTGACCCGCTGCTGCGCGGGGGGCCCGTCATTTCCATCCGCCAGGTGCTGTGGCCAGCAGAGCCCAGCACAGACCTCGCCTCCCCGCCTGGCCTCTCTGCTCTCAGACACAACCCGCTTCACGAGGACGCTAGCACACACATTGTGAAATTCTTGTTATGAAACGAGATCCCAGAGGATTCATAGAAGTTAATTTTTTCCAAACACTGCTGTGTTTAGAAATTCCTCCTATTCAGTCCCGCTTTGGCCAAATGCCTTTCTGTCCCGGAAGAAAAAGAAGAAGGAGACGTCGGTTTGGCGTTAGGTAAGGGTAGATGGAAGGCAGATGGCAGTGCCCGTGAGCAAGTCTCATTTTGGCTAATTTAACCCGCACGATAATTGCTTCTATCTTTATATTTAAACATCAGCTTCCAGGAGCCGCTAATCCCAGCGCCCTGAGGATCTCTGCTTCCCGCTCCTGGGTCATTAACACGAAGAAGAGACAATCTGAAGGGAAAAGAAGTGCAGTGATTGACACATTGTTTCCACACTTACTTCCTATGAGCATTATATCGTCATCTACCCAAAAGGATACAATGAGAAAAGGTCTTTCTCAACAAGACACAGAAAAAAGAAAAGAAAAATACCGTCCGGGTGCCATAAGGAAAGACTGATACTTCCAAGCGCAGAAATGTAAAATCCTGCAAGGCAAATAATTTACCAGAACAAAGCCAAAAGACACATAGCATTCTAGGGGGGAAAATAACAAATAACGCATCTAACGTTCAAGAAACCGATTTCCTTACTATGTGAAAACACTTTGTAAAGAAAAGTAGTATCATCAGCATTTACCTGGGAGCAAAGACTCTCCCAAGACTTGTACACGTGTGAGCTGTTAGCCCTCCCAACAGCCCTATGAAGTAGGTGTCACTCGTGTCCCCAATTTATAGGTAAGAAAATCAAAGCACAGAGGGGTTGAGTGACTCATGGGCGGCCGCACAGCTAGTGACAGGCAGGACTCGAACCAGGCAGCACAGCTCTGGAGGCTGCACCTGTAGTCACTGCCCTCCCCCAGAGACAGCACTCGTTCACTCACTGAAGGAGACAAAACAGATACCGGGAATTCCAAGAAAACAGTGCACAACAACGCCCCGGGCCAAGGAGGAAGTCTCGGTGAACACACTGTCCCCTCTGATGGTGGGCGGGAGGGCAGCTGGCTGGGGGAGGGGAGGTATGGGGTCCTTCCAGGTAGAGGAACAGCCCTTCCCAGGCCAGGGGACTCGGCACGGTGTCCTGCATGCCCCAGGTTCAAAGTGGACCTGAGCAGCGAGTCAGGACAAAGTGACCTGCAGGCCGTGTGGCCAGCGTGGCGTCCACCCGCCTCCCCCAGGAACAGCACGGCTGTGTTCCTCGGGAGAGCCAGTCTGGCCCCCTGACCGCACACCCTGGGCCCCCTCCAGGCCGCGCCCATCAGCATCCGCTCTGGGCTGACCCTGTGTCACACTGCTGTGCCTTCTTGGGGAGAGTCAGCGGAGAGAGACGCCTGTTTCTGAGGAGAGGACTTGAGCCCCTGGACCCGGCCTGAGGCCAACTGTGATTTTCAAAGACACCCGCAATATCCCTCGTCCCGTCCGTTTGTGCCCCGTGACCTCGCCACTCTCCGCCAGCACCCAGGGCGAATTTCCCCACCTGCCCTCTGCCTGACCTGACCCACAGGGGACAACAGAAGGGACACTGGCCGATGCCCAGCTGCAGTCCCTAATTGTCCAGCAGCTTCTGCTGTGTGCCTCTGGGAGGTCTCCCTTCCTGACCCCATGGTGCCCCCAGAGGCCCCCATAAGGAGCTGAGCCTGGATCCCTCCTTCCTTCCTGACGCGCACTCTGGGGAGAGGTTTGGGGAGGATGACGGAGCCGCCGCTGCAGGTGCGGAGGGACAAGCGGACGCTCCATCCTGTCCTGCTTACTCCTGTGCTCGGTTCAAGGTGGAGGTGGCCACGCCCCTTGTGAGACCGTGACACCAGCAGAGAGCGACCTGTCCACACCCCGTCAGCCTGGGAGCTAGCCAAGAGCACAGCTGCACAACAATTACCCTGAGCCAGAGGGCAGGCTGCAGAACGTTCTGGAATGGGAAACTGAGGGCATCCAAATCCAGTGCCATCAACGCCACCTGAGGGCTAAACCGTGGTCTCGGGTAAGACACATCTCGGTGCACACAGACTGGGGGCCTCGAGGGTCTCCCTCCATTCTGGAAGCTGGAGCTCCTGGGGAGTGGTCTCCCTGGTGTGCGTGTGCAGACAGACCCCCCCCCCACACACACACACCCATCTCCTGCCCAAGTAAGGCGTTACTTGGGTCCTAAGCAGATTTTCCCACAGAGCGGCCGCTGTGCTCAGGAGAGGACACAAGCAAGCAGGGCTCTGACAGCCTCTCCTGTCCACGACAGGGGGACACCTGCCAGGAGCTTCCCCAGGGCACGGGCCGGGGGTGGAGAGACTCTCTGGGGCGGGTTGGGCTCTCTGGCTCGCCTGACACAAGCCCAGCAAGGCTCCCACCTCCGGTCCCAAACTCTGATCCCACAAGACACTGAAGTGTCATCTTTGTCCCCACATTCCAACAGAGTGCTGCTTAAAATGACATTTTTGACCCCTGTATTCTTAAGAGTTGGTAATCCCACCACTCGAGGGCCTTGGACACTTTGTCCAAGAGAATTTTAGCGCAAAGACCCGCCTTTACACAACTCGAATCACAGCACGAGAAGCTGCTGCCTTCTCAGTTGTCCTTGGCTCTTCTGGCCTGCGGCAAGGAGAAAATCCGTCCGAGCGTAAGTAACAATTGCTAATCCCCATTTAGCAAAGAAACGCCACATGTCGGATGTAGAGCCCCCGGCGGGCAACGATGCCCAAGCAGGACTCAGTCATGAGGTGTCTCCCGTTTATGGGAATTACTGTTACTGGTTTTCAGTTCCTGGGAGGGAGATAGTTTCTTTTTCAATTAAATCCAAGTGAGTGACATTTAAAGAAAAACACTAAGGAGTGCCTGGGTAGCTCGGTCAGTTGAGCTTCCAACTCGATTTCAGCTCAGGTCATGATCTTATGGTTTCAGGAGATCGAGCCCCACAGCGGGCTCTGTGCTGACATTGTGGAGCCTGCTTGGGATTCTGTCTCTTCTCTTCCCCCACTAGTGCTGCCTCTGTCTCTGTCTCTCTCAAAATAAATAAAGAAACTTAAAAAAAAATAAAGAAAAACACAAAGTATGATAATAGTTCAGGTGGTACCTGTATATGAGTAAAAATTACAAATGTTTTAAAAGTGAGTCAAACTTCAGAACCACTGGTCTTGACAAACATTCCAGCATTCCTGGAAACGTAGATAATTGCATCATTCGACCCAAACCAGTTAAAGTAAATGGCCCTCCCCTGGACTTGTCCTCTGGGTAGACACCATCCCGCCTTGCCGCTTTGATACTATGTCCTCAGACTTTTTCCCAGCTCCGTGATTAGAACACGAGAAGTAAAAGCCAAAGGAGGTGAGAGAGATGATATCACAAAGAGCAAAATGTGGAGCGAAAATGAGCTGAAGATCATAGTGCTGGCGAATCTGGACCACAGACACCGGGTGACTCAGGAGGCTTTCCACCTTCGGGCATGTTTGAGTTTAAAATGGTAGGAGAACACGTGATCCGTGAAATGAAGCCAGAAACACAGCAGAGACACCTAGGGATGGTGTCTCAGACTCCAGCGTGAACGACAGAGCCCATGAACCCAAAAGCCCATCTAGCCAGGAGGACTGCATCCCTGACTGTCCTCTTCCAACACGCACGCACACTCTTCCCCAGAGCAAGCCTTTTACGTATCAAATACGCACTTCAACCCCCGCACCGGAAACAAGGTTCTCTCAAGCGTCTTCCCGACACCCCTGGCGCTGTGGGACTGTCTTGCGCCACTTCCCAGTCGCTACCGCTGTCAGAGAGCAACGGCACAAGCCGTGGTGGCGAGCGCCAAGTCCCTTCGGTCTCAGGGATGCGGCAGAGAGTGCTGGGGACCGAGGAAGTCAGGAGAGAGCGACCTGTCCCAGGGGCCACCCCTCAACTCCAGCCAACTCCCACCAGGCGCACAGGGAATATTGTTGGATTTTCCGATTTCTTAAGTCCAAAGTACAGATTTTTTAAATGAAATGTTCTCATATACAAGTTGGACATTAATTTTTTTTTAAAAAAAAAGAACATCTAAAGCACCATCAGAGGCTGTTTCTGCAAACTTCCTGAGCTAGGATATTCGGCTAAAAACAGTTTAGAAAGCTCATTAAAATGTAAAAACCAAGGGGTGCCTGGGTAGCTCCAGGGGGCCTGAGTGTCTGACTTTTGGCTTAGACTCAGGTCATGATCTCAGGGTTTGGGAGTTCAAGTCCCCCATCAGGCTCTGCACTGACAGTTTGGAGTCGGCTTGGGATTCTCTCTCCCTCTCTCTCTCTCTCTCTCTCTCTCTGCCCCTCCAACATTTGTGCTGTCTCTGTCTCTCTCAAAATAAACTTTAAATATATATATATACACACACACCGAGACGACCAACATAACACCACTGAACAAAACACACTTATGGGATGGTCAGCCCTGGCCAGTTTGGGGACAGGATCCATGAGAATCACCTGGAGGTCCCAGCTAAAAATGCAGGTTCCCAGGCCTGGTCCATGGAGATTTGGATTCCGTAGGGCCTGGACTGGAGCCCGAAAACCGTATTTCACCATCTTTGCAAGTGACTTGCCCATGGTCTGTGAATGCTACTTTGAGATTCACCGCGCTAAATCAGTGTGCAGCTCTAGGCCAGTCTTGCCTGCCTCTGGGCCTCGGTTTCTCCATCTGTGAAGCGAGTGTACTGATGAATACTCTTCTGAGGGTCAGCCGCTCCACACACTCCGACGTCCCCATAGCCCCAGACCGTCGGCAGAAGACAGCGGCTGGATCCACGCCCGGCCTGCATCCGGCAGACCCCTCTGGAAATCTCTTTCCTGAAACTCCATCCCGAAAGTCTCTCAACATTTTGTTGGCAGCCTTTTGGATTTAGTAACCTCGTGCAAAGGGCGGAGAAGTCACCTCAAGGCTGGGAAGGAGGAAGTGTGAGTGCTGAGGGTTTCCAGCTGCTGCTCCGAGGCTCCCACGGCCTTCCCGGTGTTTACAAGCAGAGAACATTCTCATGCTCGGGAGGGAAGCACGGGGCATGTTTACAGGGAGGAGGGAAAGCTGATGAGTGAAATGGGAAGACGGTCTTTCCTGAGAGCAGCCGAGCTGATTCAGAGTTGAACTGGCATCAGAGGTAACAGGTGGACGTTGCTCAAGGTGGAATGTAGTCCAAGATCAGAAACAACTTCTAGAAGTCAGAGGAGTACAAAACCAGAACAGGCTCCTCTGGGAGCAGCAAGGGGCCCTTCATGGCAATATTCAAGTGGCAGCCAGTCAAACACTTGATGAGAAGCATTCAAAGAAATAAAGCATCGGAAAGACCAACTGCACATATCTGCTCAGTGACACACAGTAAGCATCTACCATGCTGGTTTTCGTCCCCGAAAATGCAGCGCTGACCAAGACAGACACGGCCCTGCCCTCATAGAGCTTGTGGCCGAGCAGGGAGGCAGACGATGAACCGGCCGTTACCGGCCATGCCAGTGCTGGAGAGGTCCAGGGAGCCACAGGAGCGCAGGTAGAGGGACTCACCTGTGTGAGCTCGTCTCCACGGAAGTAACACCTGAGCTGAGCCCTCAAGGTCTACGGGCAGATAAAACAAGGTGCTAGAACATTCCGGGAAGATCCCTCCCTCCGCTGAGTTTCCCACTTGTGCACCTGCTGGCTGCGGGGGTTGAAAGTCAGACACCTCGCCCTCAAGGAACACAGACATTCCTTCGGTTAACATTCAAGAATGGCCAGGCATCCAGATAGCCCTCTTCTCTCAAAAGCTTCCCCTGTTTGCACCCAGTGCCTGTGAAAAACTTCCCCAGGAGGCACCATCTGCCAAGAAGCGAGACCCACGGGGAGCTGACAGAAGTGCAAGAAGGCCGAAAAGCGGATGGAGATGGGGTCCAGCAGGAGCAGGAGTGGGCACAGGAAGGGGTGGGGGTGGCCTGGCAGAGGGCACACAGGGGCCGGTGGCTAAGCCACTGGGACGTTTACTCTTTTTTGGAAAGCTCAGACTTCAACTCTGCTCGTAAAATGTCCTATTTCTTCCTTCCTTCCTTCCTTCCTTCCTTTTTCTTTCTTTCTTTCTTTCTAAAAGTCAAAACCATGAATAGGGACCCCAAGAGAATTTGGAAGAAATATGAAAACAGTTGACCTGGTGGATGGGGAGTGGGGAATGTCTCTGTTTATTTTGACGTTAGTTTTTACTATAAATGTAATGGGTTTTAAGTCTGAGCCCACTAGCACCACCAAAGAACAGAAACAGCGAGCACGTGGAGGAGGCCGAGACAGAGGTGTCCTGAAAGGCCCCGCATCTCCTGTGCCCACATCTTCGTCACTCACGAGGTTCACATCTGACCACCTCCTCCATCACTATCATCGCTGATCGCGGTTCTAAAAGTCAACCCATTTTTCCTGCTTGCTGAAGCCTCACTCATCCTACACAACATCTAGGAAGTTCAGATAAAAACCATAACCCTTCATTTTTTAAGTTGCCCAGCGACACCCGAAATCATCCTACAGACTTCGTGTGCTGCAGGGACTTTTACTTGGAAAACGCCGAGCGGACCTTCCCTGCTCACATCTGGTTTTTCTGGAACCGAGAAATACAGGCTCCCAGAGGCCTCAGAGAACCCGGCCCGAGCAAACACCGGGCAAATAACGCAGAGGAGCGCGCACAGCGGTCCTCCGATGTCACGCGTGAGCTCGGTCGCCACAAAGCTGGATGTGGACAGAGGGAGGCAGGATGAGGGGGGCCCAGCCTCCGTCTGCATCTGCACCAAGCCTGGCGCCAGCATCGTCCCAAGGAGCCAAGGGTGATGTCAAGCGTCCTGGCTTCGTTTTATATCTGGCCAAACGGTCAACAGAGTGGCCCCGAGATGGTTTGACTACACAACACAAGGAGCCCTTAGAGCCGGACACGAAGCCAAAGCTCCCATCTGTGCCTGCCACCCCGCACTTATCTGCCTCACCCCTGCCATCCCGCGCCCGTCTGCCTCACCCCTGCCGTCCTGTGCCCATCTGCTTCACCTGTTTTTGAGGAGGAACTGTGCTCACACGTGTAATGGCACAGGTCTGGTGGCTGTGACATGCAGTCAGCCCCGGTGGGTGGTTACTGTAGGTGAGCCCCTCTACAGGGTCCACTCTCCAGGCAGGTAGGCGGGAGGAGCTGGGTCTGCAAATGCCCACAGGGGGGCTGCCGCCAGGGGCCTCTCACAGCTGGGCCACAGCAGCAAGGAACGCAGTGGCTTCTTTAGGCATCACAGCAACCTCAGGAGGGACCGTCACTGACCCGTCGCACAGACAAGGGCTCAGGTGAGGTGGTTGCCCGAGGTCACCGCAGACACTTAGAGAACTGGGACCAGAGCCCGTGCTCTCCCCATGATGGCCCTGGGGACAGTGTCCATGACAAAGGGGCTCACTGTGCAGTGGCCCAGCCAGAGTCATTGGGGGGATTTCTTAAGAGAAACTAGAAATCCATATATTTATGTGAAATTTTTGTTTTTCCACATTGGCAGCAAGCTAAATATTTTTTAGCTCCACACCTGCCAAGCCAAACAGCCACAGACTGGATCAGCCCAGAGCCTCAAGTCTGGGGTCTCTAAGTTCAGGTAAAACTTCCTCAGAGCTCTGACTCCCCCGTGGCCCCATCCCGGATGACCTAAGTCCCCGCCAGGAGCCGGGGAAGCCGAGAAGCTGGTGACCTGGAGATGCTCCCTACAGGCCCCAGCCCCCTAGTCTCCCAGCCCCCTGCCCCCCGGCCCCCCCAGGCCCCTACACCCCCAGCCCCCTAGTCTCCTGGCCCCCCGGCCCCCCAGCCTCCCAGCCTCCCAGCCCTCCTGCCCACTGGCCCTCCAGGTGGTGGCCGCTGAGCCCACGCTGGTTTTCATTTACAGAAACAAAGAAGCCTGGTGTGTTTATAGGGCTGTCTGAACTCTGGAACGGCTCAAACGCTGGGTTTGTAAACCTGGCCGTGGTTTAGGGCCTCAAAGCCATTTCTCGAAATTCTGGGTTCTGTAAAATCCAAAACGTATCCCCCCCACCCTCAACATGTTTTTGCCTTGTTAAGCTTTTGTTTGTTTTTCTTGGACTGCAGTCCTTCTGTCCCAAAATTGTGTACGACGAATTCCTCACAAGGTTGTTTTTGAGAAGAACGTGGGATGTCCAAAGGGCCTTCGCTTTCGGAACGGCTTGCTTTAAACTCCTTACTTCCTCCCCCAGAATGAAAACTCTCACCCTGCCCGGGGTATCAGGACATGAAGGGGTGAAGCACGCTGGGACGCCAGACAACAACTTTCCAGCCGGGTTCACAGTGTGGCCCGGACACCCGTTCTTTGTCAGAACCTCAGATACTGCAGAGCCTCACTTCTCACAGGACAAAGGGGAAACGGCACACAATTTCCACTTCTCTGCTGCCCACCTGCGTTTCGTCTGTGGCGCTGTTCCCGCCACGGGCCTGCACCACCTGCAGCCCCCCTCCGCCCCCGGGGCTCGGGGGCAAAAGAAAGAAACCCAGGGAACGAGGCTCACAGAGCCCGCCCCGCCCAGGCTCGCCGTCCACACCCCGGAGTCAGAAATAACGTGGTACGAGCCACACCACCAATTTACTTCCCACAAGTACCACGGCCCCGTCCAAGTCTCCGATGTGACATCACCGCATCTGCTTCTCTGGCGGCTCTTTTCTCTTTACGAGATGAAATAGTTTGCTCTCCCGTCTCTGTGAGACCGTGTTCGAGCTCTTGGTCTCCGGGACACGTCTCTTGTTAGAAAACCAGGCGCCTGCACCCCCGGCCCTCCCCCCCACCCCCCCGCCCACCACACGTCCACGCGCTCTGCCGCCGCGGCGAGGGCGCGTCACTCACCGTCGGGGTCGCACTTTGCCGGGTTGCTGATGCAGGATGTGTTGTACTGGCCGTAGTAGAGAAGGGTCACTCCCTTCTCCTCTCTGAGGTAAACACCCTTGCTGACTTTTCCTTCCATGATGTCTGCGCAACAAGAATGGCAATGCCAAGTCAGCAACCGCCAGGGGTTAAGAGTCTTACAGAGAACTTAGAGATAAACGTACTGCGTTATTTACGCTGATAATAATACTACATATCACGCTCATTAATATTAACACTCGCTATCTACCACCTAACTAGCAGTAGTTAAGGGATAGGTAGTGTGAATATTCATATCGATGCTTCGTCGTCACTTACTACTACACTCACACACGATGGGCTCTATACGGTAAGGACACCCTAAGCGTTACATTTGCCAGGAGTTGGGTTCCCAGGAGCGACACTGTCCCGAACGTCCGGAGACCTTCCTGGCCATCTTCTAAGGGGAACACTTAGGCACATGTTTGAACATAAAACCACACCCTTTGAGTCCTCATTGGAAGCCCCTAATCCTAGACGTGGGAACCCACAATTTTGAAAGAATCCATGGTCACTCTAGGAGAAAAGCCCAGAGTCACGCCCCCGCCAGCACCAGGCTGAGTGGCCATGAGCCCCGGCCGGTGCTCACTGCTCTGTCCTCCCGTTGGGCCTCATCCCCATGGCAAATGTAACCGATGGTGTGTGTGAAGTAAATGGTTTACAGAATCGATAAGTGAGGACTATAAAAGCCCAGCATGATTAGGCATTTATTGTTCATTGGGGTCAAAGTCGCCCAAAGATACCTCCTCTGCATACGGGCACATGCCCACTGCCCTTGAGCTATCAAGCAACAGGAGATGAACAGCAGAGGGACCGACGTCTGTGGGCCTGACGGCTACGCCCACTCCAGTTTTCCAACAACCACTGTCAAGTGGATAGCCCACTCAAAAGGGCCTCAGTGTTCTTCTGTCTTACACTCCTTTTTTTGTTTATCGCATTTATGGCTGGGGGTGGGGGGGTGTGGAATCTATATCTTACAAAATTAAATTTATTGCAAAATTAAATTATCAGTTACATCATTGAGTTAGGCTGTATAAACCCCTAAACAAGACTGTTTGACTGGAAAAATTAATTTTGGGAGCCAAACAGGTCACAGCTGAGAGAGCAATCGGGTTATGTGCTGTGCTGAGAACAGAAGAAAGGCCGATGCCTGAGTTATCTGAACTTTCTGTCCTGCTTGGGTACGTGCCACAGACACTACTCTCCCTGGAGCTTTGAGCTGCATAAGAAAACACGAAACATAGGGGCTCTGAGGTTGTTAAGTAAGATAATAATTTAACCCTGACTCTAGTGGGCATTTATGAAACAGCTTCTAATAATTTAAAAAAACAAAAAAAAAAAAAAAAAAAAAAAACAACCTACAGAAGAAATGCTGATTTTAATGTTTATAAGAGATCAAATTTTGGGGTGAGATCTTTTAAAATCAACTTCAGTTTTTCCATTCAAAGGCTATGCTGTTCCTCCCCAAAAGAATATACACCATTTAAAAATCCCAACTTCCATTTTTGTAGCTCATCTTGTGTCTGTCTCGTTCTGAAAACAGGCAGCTGGTTTGAAGACCCTGGTCATGTGAAAGCTTACAAGCCCCTTCTAATGTATGGTGGCACTTCCTCTAGACCTAGCTGAGAGCAGTTATTCCTAATACACTGGGTGTTTGGTATTCTTGGCTATGTGTTCTTGGGTATATGTTCTTGGCTATGTGTTCTCGGGTATGTATGTGTTCTTGGCTATGTGTTCTTGGGTATATGTTCTTGGTTATGTGTTCTTGAGTATATATTCTTGGGTATGTGCTCCTGGCTGTATGTTCTTGGATATGTGTTCTTGGGTATATGTTCTTGGCTATGTGT